>NW_010972909.1:7382077-7529800 GCF_000737465.1 Haliaeetus leucocephalus | reverse complement strand
TGCCGCCCCGCCGGCCGCGGAGCGCCCCAGGCCGGGTCGCTGCAACCGTGCCGGGCCTGCGTCCGAGCGCGGGCAGCGAGGTCTGGGTAACGGCCCCCCCCTGCTTAGCGCGTACTCATCGCACCAGGTGTCGCTCACCTGGAGGGATTTTCCACGAACAAGGCAGGCGCTGTTTAATAATGGATATATATTAGCTGTTGGGGACAAAACATCCTCCTCCCTGTCTCAAAGGCAAGCGCTAGATCCACTCCGGGCAAGGGGCTTCTACCAGCGTCACCATCTGCAGGGCTGCATTGCTAGATACAACAGCCACAGGTCACAGCTGAGTGCTGGGAGGAGTGCGGGGTTAATACACGTCCCAGCTTGCACCAGTCTCATGCTGACAGCCAGCTTACTGACTGGGAAGCTGCTAGCCACCCCACCCACGCTCAGCAGGAGTGCCTGTATACTGCAGGCAGGTTTGTAGGGGAGGGTACTGTGTGCACGCCCCTCCGCTTTGTCTTTTCTTGGATCACCCTCTTGGTTTGCAGAGTTTTGGAGCCACCTTGACGCAGAATTACTCCTGCAGGAGAACGGGCATTGCAAGTCAACTTGGCCAACACAGCAGGAAGAGTCTCTGAAGTCTGTACGACTCAAGAAGTGATTCTTTGCATGTATGCCAACATTTCAGTAAACTTTAAAAAGCATGCTTTTTCCCCAAGAGAAGCCAACTTCAGAACAAGAATTTATGTAGATAATCCAAAGCCAAGCTTACTAAATCAGTGTTTGTTAAGACTTCATACCATTTTTTTTTCAACAAATCTTTCATTCACAAAGCCCAGGAGCACACTGTTTGCTTGATTTAAGGAGGAGAAAATGGGCGCCCTGCCAACCGCTAGGTTCTGCACTGTCATATGCAAAGTCCTGCTTCCACTTTCAGAGAGACCTTCTTTGAAGGTGAGTCATTCGGTCCTCTGGAGAGGAGCCCAAAACGGGAGCTGGCTTGTGATACTTAAAAGTACCCTCTGCTGCACTGACACGTGTCCACAGCAACGGCACATCACCAGGCAGCAGACTCGGGGCAAAAAGCGACACTGTATTCGAGTAGCCCATCAGAGGGGAGATCAGTTCCCTTCCCTTGTCCTTCAGCAACCCTTCTCACGACAGAAAGATGTAGAATGAACTAAGTTCTGGGCCCAAACACAGTGTTCATCAAGTCAGAAACAAGCATTAGGGCAATGTATCTATTCACCAATTTCAGAAAAAAAATAAGACAGTTTCCCCAGGGTGGCTCTTGCTCAAGTCAGATGGGCACTGTAACTTGTTTTAGCTGCACATGTGCTTTTCTAGCAAGAACGTGTCTGAAAGAGCCCCTTTGTGCACTGGTGCAGCTGCCCGGCGGCTGGTTTGCCACCTCCTGTGGCTTTGGAGGCCCCTGCTGGAAGATGGAGATGTACGTGCACGGCGTAGTCCAGGGCAATAAAGCAGCTACTTTCAGCTGGCAAAGCTGCAGTGGGAAATTAATAGCTCAGAATCATGCAGAGGGCTTGGGAAAACATTTTTAATTTACTCTGATTTTATTACCTCACGGTTCTTGTATGGGGCAGAGCCCCAGCTGGCTCAATAGTAAAATCACACTACATAGGGCTTAGTAGCAAAACAGATAGATAGTGATCAAAGTACTGAACTTAAGACACAAAAGCCATAAACTGCTGGCTAGTTCAAAAGAAAACATTATCCCAGCAACAGTTCCTTTCCTGGTCCCAAATAAAGTCTTTCTCCAGCTAAAAATCAGAACAAAACATAGAGGAAAGGAAAAAGTATAAATGGGAGAGAAGAGATGGTTTAAAAAGTCAGGGGAATTGTTTTTTCCAGTTTCAAATTGTTTACAGCTTAAAAATCAGGTTAAATACATGTTGAATTATAGTATATATCAACTAGTTGACTTCCTGTTTTTTCTTTTTTTTTAAAAAAGGAAGTAAAAGACCTTTATTTAGATTACCTGGTATGCTAGAATTTGCTGCTGAGTTAAAACAAGCTCTTTCAGTATCATAGGTATGGAAATAATCTGTTTATATAAACAGCTTCATTTAAGTCAAGTGACTCTCTGCAGACCACACTCCGGAAAGCATACCCTTCTAACCAACCTCACAGAGCATCAGGTAGGACTCCAGAAGGAGCTAGTTCATCTGCCTCCTCCTAATACTAGCTCAACACACATGCTCAGCATGCTCAAATGCAGCCAGCACTGCTCTCATTTGACTCCCTTTCCTTTGGCTGTGGTGGCATAGCAGGTTATTTGCACACACAGGCAGAAATAGGTAGCACTTTACTCAGACTTTGCAATACAAATTACTCATTTCTGACTAAGCACACCACAGCCCAAAGTAATCTCTTAAACTTGTTACTCCAGGTGAGGGTTTTTTTTTCTCTCCACGCAAACATTTCCACACACAGCACCAGAACAAAAATCCAAACTCAAATAATAAAATCTGAGGTTTTTCCCATGCATGATGTTATTCTCCGTAAGAATACTTAAACGTGAAGAAAAAGAACAAAAGGAGAACTTAAAACTGTTCAAACATTTTTCAAAAGGCCCGTTCTAGGTCCTTATGGTCAGTTTTATTGTCGGAATTAAAATTACTACACAAACAAAATGCTAGCAACAACCAGGACAAATTTAATAAAGACTGTGACATATAACCAGAACAATCCTCTGTGCCATCCAGGGTAAATTTACTGACCATCACCCACTTTATTGCAAGCAGTGAATTACCACTGTTACTTCCTCTGCCTCACAAAAGCAACCTAGTTAATATGGGTCTCTTTGCAAAATCAAGGGAACTCAGGCTGCATAGTCTATTCTCCAGCAACACTTCTAGCCCCTTTGAAAAAAACTGCCCTGACTAGTAAAAAAGGAGGAACTTCCCAATGATGTGCAGGACTTCCAACATTTGTTTAAATGCAAAGATTTTCATTTTTAGAGAGCCACAGTCAAATATTTGTATATTTAGAAGAGTTTGATTTCCTAAAGGGCTAAACTACACCCAGTAGTGTGGCCTGAGGGGAACCCTAGAGCTGAGAACCTCTAGTTGGTCGCACATGAGAAAACACCTGGTTCAAGCTAAGCTGCTTGTTCCCCTGGAGTCAGTAAGAAGTCTTCATACTGAAAAACCTGAGAGTCAAGGTTATCCAAATTTTTTTGGCACCTGAGAGAGACTGGCATCCAGCCCTACTGGATGTGGGGCTAATGGCACACAAATGCTACCATATACAACTAAGGAGTCCAAAAAAATCAAGTTTTCTCCATGAAAGAGGAGGAAGGTAGTAAAAAAAAAAGGGGGGGGGGGCAGGGGGAATAAAAGGCTCGCAGAAAAAAGAAACATAAGGAGACAGCACTAGTGTAACTGCTCAGTACTTGAAGACGTTTTGGACAACTGCCAAGAAGAATTTTCAGAGTGATAAGGTCCTCTCCCCAACCCCAAGTGACAGCTCTGCATCTGGAGTTACCAACACTAGTCCAAACCTTCAGAGCACGTTTCCTTGTCTCACAGCTCAGGCAGCTCAGTGCCAGCACAGCCTCTCGCTGACATCCACGCCGTGTCAGCACGTTACGCTCGTGACTGTGTACAGCAGAAAGCATTTGCACGTGTGCGCTCCAAGCAAGACCTGAGCAATGGCAAAACTGCAGTGGGAAGAAAATGGATTAATCAGGCCAGTGAGGCAAGGTGCCACGTGCTGCTCATGAAAAGCTGTTGCACGGTAAACAAGGCACAACCTGCACAAAGTGTTCATTGCCATAAACTGAAAGAACATTTTCAGGCTCTGCCCAACAAAAAAATTCTCTGCAAAAAGCCTAGGGGTCAAAGTGACACCAAGATAATTAAGCTCATAATCCTCAGGGCAATCACCAACTCCAGAACAGGCCCCTCATTGAACAGCCTAGTCAACGCACATCATTTAGATATTCTGGTCTTTTCCCTGTGAACTCCAGAGGTCAGGTAACCATAAATGAACTTGGCTTTCATTTAAGTAAACAAACACTTGCATAATTCAATAAAGTATATTTCAAGCGCTGGGATTTGTACAATAAAATTGGAAGAACAGACACTCTAAAGACTCAAAGAAATCCCAAATAAACTACTTGTAATTAAAAAATCTCATGATTTTCAAGCCAAATCTCGTGATTTGTTTGTGGCCTGACTCAGGGTTTTCAGTGCTTGGGGTTGGCAACTCTGACTAAGCAGGGATATGAAATAAGAGCGAGAGTGACTGCCCGCCAGGCTTCTGTTTTCCTGGGACAGAAGACAAAGCAGCTCTGACAATTCCAGCTGGCAATACCATCCAGGCACTCCTCCAAGGCCAAACATGCTGGGTAAAATCCTCATCAGACAAAAAAAAAAAAAAAAAAAAACAACAAAAAAACCCCCAAACCTATCAGAAGCAGTTACTGTGGTTGCTTAATAGCTGTTTTCCAAAGTTCAATATAGCATATACTTTCTTTTTCTTGAAAAGGGGGAGAGAAGGGAGATGGACCACATTACAGACTAATCCCTTGCCAGATGTCATTAGTGATGAAGTCCCCTAGAAATTACATCAGTATGAAACAAATCAGAAAACAGTGAGTTTCCATTTCCTCCTCATATCTGGCTAGACAGAGACTTCAAGATCAGCTTTCATCTATGGCCTGGAATCAACCCTCCTCTGCGTCTTGCTTAGTGTGGCAGGGGTGTTTAGCAAGTAATTGCAACCATTAAAAAGAAAAATAGCTCACTCGCTCCTGCTTCCCGTCTCTGTCAAATACTGACTCCTTCATTAGGCTTCCCCAAAGCTGTTGCAGCACATTGCAGTAGTTTCTCCTTGCTCCTCGTGGAGGCAGGTGGCTCCAGCTGGGGCATACATCTCCAGCCACGACCCTTGCACCCTCCTGGGTGATGCCCAACCAGGAGCCTTCCTCTCTCTGCTGATGACCCCAATTGTCCCCTCACAGCTGGTATCCAGCAAGACAGCCTGGTCAGGGAATGGAATCTAATTTCCACCTTCCTGCAATGCTCAACCCTACCTACCTGCTCACAGGGCAATAGATGAGGAGCAGAAGAACAGAAAGAGGTTGAGTAGAAGGGCCTTGCTGGTTCTTAACTGCTTTTGCTTTCCCTAGTAAGGCAAGACCATAGTCCGTCCTGATATCTGAAAGAAATACATCTTTAGCTCTTTGTGTTTGGACTAAACGAAAATAGTATCATAAACTGAGGTTTTCTGTAGAACCTCAGTTCCTGAAACATATTTCTGAATCGTAAATCTTGGACTAAAGCAGTTTATGTAATGCCAGCTATTCACACTGCCCTAACTAACCATCACTAACCGTTCCATTATAATGAGTCCATTATCCCCTACTTTATTGTATTTTCTCTTAAAACAGAGATCAAAGATTTGGATCTAGTGGCATCATGCCGATTTCATTTTTATTACTGGCTCCCTAGGTCTATCATAAATATTCATTGGCCATTCTTAATACAATGCATTGAATTCTGCTCACTGCTATCTCTGGTGCGACTGTAAAGTACAAACAGGGTTGTTGCTCAAACATATTAAATAAAGCAACAGCAAATTTGTGACAGTCAACAACAAAAAAAACAGAAAACAAAAGAACCCTTTTCCCCTTCCAAGGAAATTCAAAACCAAAGGAGACATTTTCTCTCGCCCCCTCCATGACTGCAGACATTTGACTGCTGTGGGAATTCAGCTGTGCAGAAGCAGCAGCAGCTGACCTGCTCCCACAGATAGGAGACATTTTTGAAAAGTCCACAGTTGCCACACAGTGGTCTCTGCGATACTGCAGCACTCCTCTGTGCTCACCAGTAAAAATTATAAATATTACCCAGCAGTGGTACAGAAACTGCTCAGAAACGTGGACTTTCTGTATGGCAACTAATACTTAAAAGGGAGCAGGAGGTGTGTGTGGAGAAACATTCTCCAGTCTCAGTCAGGAAAAAGGTTTAGGCAGTTTTATTCTCCTAAATCCCAAGAAAAACTGCAACTATCCCAAACTTCAGGATGCCTGCCATTTGTTTCTCTCCCCATACCCATCACTCACAGATTCCTTTGAGCTCCCCTTCTCGCCTCAGTGTAGCTCCTCCCAGTATCAGACAGGCAGAGTACGAAAACCCCTATTGCACCTATGTGAATTGCTCCTGCTCTGCAAATCAGCACAGACACAGGCCTCTTGGGATGTCAACCAGCTACTTTAAACAAGCACCAATTACTAAAATTAGGGTGGCCATGGGAATTACGTTTTTCCTGTTAAGTAACTCTGAGAGCATTAACGTGTACCAGATACTTTATATTCTAAGCAAGAACATCTACTCCATTAAAAACAAAACAATATGGTAGGACCTAGAATGTACGTTCAAATATTTATCTTCTAACAAGACTCCACCATTGAGGTAATATGCTGCTCATTAAAAAAAAAAAAAAAAAAAGAGATGGAGTAGGAATAAATCATCTAAAATAAATATTTATATTTATGCATATGAATATATCCTCACAGAAAACTCCACACACCTGGAGACATGAACCATATGATAGAACTGCTGACTCATTTTACATATTAACCTACAACGTACCTTTGGTCATTTACCTAGCCCCTTGCCAATCTAGTATCTGCTGAAACTTCTATTAAATTCCTAAAAATCTTTGGCTGCTTTATTAACAATTTAAAATATATAAATAAAACCAGACAGAAAGAAAACCTTGATCCTGATGCCTTCATGATGTAGAATTTGATTCAAATAGCTCTAGTGGGCATGGAATTTAACTTCTAGATGAACTGAAGTTTTAGTGAAATCCATCCCACCAGTATTCAAAACAAGAAAAATAAAATCCAACTGTTCTTGTTCACGTTACGGATTCTGATCAGTTCCATGAATTTTGTGTCTGAGTAAGGTGAGATTAAACATATTTAGAGCTATGTTCAGGTTTCATTTGTTAAACAGCTTCCTTCCCTTGCACTCTTCCATTTGTTTTTAACTAAAAGTAATATTAATAGAGAAGGATGCCAAACAGTTTGAAGGCAGTTAAGATCTTCTTGCTGGTTTGCTGTTCCTAAAATCAGATCCATAGAAAGGTATAGATATGAAAAAAGAAGGGGAAAATAAGGAGCATCCTTATGTCACTTACACTGTGTAAAGGGGAAATTCCAGAGCAGAAATTGGTCATTTGAAGTTCAGAGAGAGAGGAACGAGCTACCCCAGTTTGTTATTGTTTTGGCTATGCTGTCTAAATCAGTATCAACAGAAAAAATATTTTACAGTATCAGATGCTCCTTTAGAGGAAATATATTATATGTGAGAAAGGCAGATGATACAAGTTCCAAAACAATTTATGAATCAGGATTTGGGGCTTAATATTTCTGAAACAAATCTGGGTAACAACATATCATATTCTGAAAATTTGATAAATATAAGCTGCCAAGAGGCTACAATCTTTAGGAAGAAATGTGTTTACAACCATGTGTTTTTTCAGCCTGCCACTAGATTTGTTTATGACTCGGAGAATGAACAAACAAAATCAAGGTTTTGAAACAAAGAAGAATAACTACCAGTGAGTGGTGAACACCATTGCCCACTCAACTATCAGCTGAGCTAAAAGTAGCAAAAGTCTCTGGAGATAATATATTTGGATCATGGTGACAGTTAACAATTATACATATTAAAGAGAGGGCACGAATGCACCCAGTCCTGCAAAGTAGTTAGGCATGTGCTTCACTCCCACTGCAGGAGATTAAAGTGCTCATCTTTCACTAGATCAGGATGTTGCACTTCATAAGAGGTCAGAAGTGCTGTCTCCTACCTGTCCTTGATATATGAGACTTTCAGTTGAAAGTTCTTGTCCAGGTCAACAAGAGCAATGCACTTTGCCTGAAACTATCCTTGACACAGACCACTATAAGGACCTCACAGCTGGTCCAAGTAAAGTGGCTTTGAACAGGCTTCCAAACACAGGCAGATAACGGTCCAAATCTGGATCAAATATCTGGGACCTGTTACCTACTGAAAAAAGAATAATCTCCTTTTAAAAAGAAGCCATGCTTTTCATATACTGAGTAGCTGCACTTAGAGGTTTTTGCACTAGAAGCAAAATAAATCTCTCTATAAATGCACATGATTGGAAACCCAGCAGAATATCTGGGGGATGTTCCCCACAACGTACAGTAGTATTCTGCTTTAGATCAGAACAATGCACATTACAGGAGGGATAAAGGATACCACAAAGATGAAGGATGCTACTTCAGAATAGGTCTAGTTGATACCGCATGTCAAAGCACCAGAAACACGCAGCAATAACAACATGCCAATAGCAGCTGATGGCCTGAGGCACTAAGCACTGGCTAACAACACCTCGCTAGTACCAATGGCGGTATCACACACCTTGTGGTACCTCTTCGCTTAATTATTCCATCTTGAAGCCTAGAGGGGGGAAAAGTAAAACTGCGTTCGTTTGTTTCTCTGTAGGTTTTATTTCTTTGGCTTGTAAAATGTCAGTGTATGGGTATAATGAGAAATTACCACACTTTAAGGGTCTGACCACATTTAGTGTTTAGTCTTGCATATCTGAAAGCTCTGATGTTCCTGCCGCACTGGCTCAGAGGATTCACAGCAATAGCAAATTTGGCTTGAATCCTCCACTGCAATGAATCAGTGCAGGCTTTAGTTCTGCAACAGACCACCACCACCTTCACGTAAACCATTGCACAGATGGAGGGGTTTGCCCCAGTTGTTTGAACTTTCTGCCGTACTTCATCACTTAACTGTCTCGACAAAACCACAACAGCAGCTTCCTGACCGTACCAGACATATGTGCCGGTCACAGCAACCAGGCTGGCACTGCTAGAGGTAACCAAACATTCTTCCTCCCTGCACCTCCAGTCCCCCCCAAACTGTGGCTGTTTTCCTAAGGAGAGAGTTTTTAATGCAGGATACTGCAAAAATGTCCTTTACGAGCTGAAATGTACAAGTGATTTTTTTTAAAAATTCAAAATAAACAGCATTGAGCTTAAAAGTTTGCCTATAGTATTTCTAACACCCTATTACCTTACAGCCACACTTGAGCTTAGTGAGGAGAATGGCCTATTGAGAATGAGAAAAAACAGGCTAGCGCATAGGCATTTTTAGAAATGAGCACAAATAAGACAGCAGAAACAGTGAAAAATTAAATGTAATTTTTCAGAATGCCTGCAGTGCCACTAATCCAAAATGTGAGTAGTAACAGAAATAAAGGAATTTTGGATCCTGTTCTTCCTCCCATTTAAAATAAGCATCCTTTTAAGGTATAATACATTCAGCAAGCCCCACATACTCAGAATTATTCTCTTTTTTCCCCGTTTTTACCTACACGTTATTTATCTGAATGCTGCCTAATTTGCAGATGCAAATAAGTAAAATCATCTTGAAAAGATGAGGCTATAGAATAGAATGCAGTTTACGTTGAGAATGTCTTTGATTCAAAGAGCTGCAACACTGGGACACTGTGTGGTGGTGCATTTCTTTCCCCCTCTCCAGGCTGATTTACAAACTCAGGAAGGCTCGCTAGCCCTTCTCATAAGTGTAATGAGTCTGGCAGTTAAGCGACCCTTGACTGTGGCAGGAGCTCTTACACAGCTAAGACAGGAAGATATGCTGTGCATCTCAAGGACTCCTGCTGCCCGGCAAAGGCAGGGGGATGGGAGTAGAGATAGCCAGGTCTCTAACAACCTGCAGCCAGTTCTTTCTCATAACAACCTTGAGACATTACAATCCTCCCCTGACAATCTTGGAGCATCCCATATCTATGTTTTGAGCTATTCTCCAACAGTCTCGGAATTTTCCAGCGCAGCTGGGATTCTAGAAATTTGTTAATGACGGAAGTCAATCAACTCCCGAACCTATAAGCAGCGGTACTAAGTGAGGCCCTTTGAGCTCTCCTGGACCACAGTGGGCTGTGACCAGCATCTTCCTCTGAGTGGGACACCTCTCAGAGTTTGCAAACTTTCCCGTTTGCAAAAATCACGAGGTCTGTCACTGAAAGCCAACACAACCTGTGCTGATTCTCTTCACTCCTTGAGGCTTGACCCTTCGCACATCGAGACAAATGCTGAAGCATTCGACATGAATATTTTCACTGACCTTGAGAGGAATTTTTAACAGGTATACCTCTTCCTCTCTCTCTTTTACTCTCTTATATATATTTCTCTTAGTGTCTTTATGCATGCGTACTAACCTGAATAGTCTATAGCAAGCTACAGCAAGTATATTATAAGTTATAGCAAGTATATTATAAGATATAAGTTAATACTTTCAAATTTATACTTAAATTACTGTTGTGATTTTTATTCGGCTGTGAATGAATTTTAGACTGCTATTATACTCATAATCCTTTTAGATATAAACCATTGACCAAGTCTGGGACTAGGAGTTGATCCATCTGCACCTAGACTCCGACAGAAGTTTAGAAAGCAAGGGGGTCTTCTCTGAACCTCGTGACTCATTGGGAGGGTCTCCCTTACCCTTTCGCACATTTCCTTTTACCCTATTATGGTTTTGGTCCCTATATATATGTTTAGTTTGGTTCTGATTTAATTTTCCTGTGTGCATTTTATACATGTACTAAGTAATAGAGTGAACCTTGCCAACGAATTCTGTGAAGTCGCACTTTTATACAAGTTTCCATTAAATAATTTTTCTATTGCTAATACAATTGGAGGTGATTCTTTAAGCAATCTGAATCTCTCTCTCAATTTTAAATTCCCCCCACGACACACTGTAGTGGCTCCCAGCAACACGTCCTGGCTTCTAAGACACATTGAAACCATTTTTCCCAGCAGAAAAAGACCTTCAGCTCCCACTGGTTTCAGCTTGACTCGTAGATCAGTACATTCATGAACTGGGACTATTGCTTTTGACAAAATCATTGGAGTTTTGTCAACAGCTCCACATGCAAAGACTGAAGTCTTCTGGCACAAAATGACCAAGAGCCAATAGTGGCCATACCAGGGACTACATCTTACAGGAATATAATACATTTGTATTTACATTGAAGCTGTACTATTTTTTCCCATGTATATTTGCTGCTGTTGCTGAAAACAAAGATGAGAGGATAGCTTACATTTCATATCTAAAGTGGAATGCAGAAATGTTAACACTGCAAAACGAAAGGCTACAACGCTACTTCTAGGATTTTAAATCATGAAGCTAGTGCAAACGTATAAGAGCAAGACATTTTTCATGAGTTTTTCCAAAAAAAGGCAAAAAGCACAACTACTTATTTCTGACAATTAAGCAGCTTACACAGTCTTTGTTCTACTGACACTTAAAAAAAAATGCAGTTTTCAATTATTTATACTGTAGTTCAACACCTAAAGCAGGAAGAAAGTATAAAATCTGTGTTCTGCAGCACAAGTAACCCTTACTGAAGGGTTCAATCTATTTATAATAGTGTTTCCCTTAGGAACTACCAGTTGGCAGGGTATACAGGCTTGGATTCTGCCATATTCTGTAATGCACTATCATCCATTAACACTCTGATCAGCCAATAACGTTACACGAAACTTGTCCTATACACACATTATCAGAGATAGTATTTTTTTTCCCCGAGAGATGTTGACCTCATTTAAGAACAGTTGGGAAATCGGAAGGTTGTCCATGCCTGAGGCATTGACATGCCAGCAGCTGGAGTGGGTTAAGAAGTTGCCATATGGGCACACAGTCAACAGTTCAACAACTTCATCCAATTCACTGAAGGAAGGTTTAGTTTAAGCTTCTGAACCCCCTTTGAAGCAGCTGGGAGGACTCGCCCCTCCTGGCCCACCAGCTCCGTTGTAGGGACAGTTGCTTTCAGCAGGGCAGCAAGATAACGCTAAGATTTTAAACTGCTCCAGTCATTTGCAAAGTGAACATGCATCGGTGATTCTTCTGGAAGCATTCAGGTGCTTTTGGAAATGTTACTCAGATTCAAACTGAGACATCTAGGTAGGTCTAGAGGCAGCATTCAAACAGAAATTAAACTAAAATCAAGCACTACGGTGAAGGACAAAAAAGATTTGCCTAAAAAAACTCAAAAATTCTAGACCAAGATCCTTCTGGTCTTGCAAAATGGGTATAAAAATGGCCAGCAACAAAAAACATACATAGACAGGGCAGATGTAGTCCAAACACAGTCCTTTCTGTCTCTCCTGTTTCTCTTAAACAGTCAGTCTAAAGTAGGCTTTTATCTATACCACAGTAACTGTCTGAACAGAGGCAGCATCGACTTCCTCCGCACACTGCTTTACCCAAGTTTTTTAACACTGTTCTGGAAGAACCTTCTGTAAGAGAGGGGCTGTAGATCAAGTTTCATTCCAGTTAGCTACCTAATCAATACAAATAGGACTAAGACTTAATGTAGAACTCCCAGGAGATCGTAATAATCACCCACAATTACTTATGAAAGCCAATCAATGACCAAGAGGTTTTGTGTGTCATTTATATACCTTAAATCAAACTTCTGAAATGAAACTTTAATTCCTAACATGGTTAGGTGTTGCGGCACTAAGCAAAACAACGCACAAGGAAGCACTGCCTCAAAGGCTGACTGCAAAGGCAACCGAGGATGGAGCCAGGAGACCACGAGCAGCCCTGAAGCACACCAGCAATGGGAGGTGCAACAAGAGAGCTGAGACAGTGGATACAGGAACAGGCATAAAAACAGTGAAATAAGTACCTACAGCTATCTTTTCCTCCCGTTCCTTCAATGAAACAGGCTACCTTCCACTAGTCAAATGAAAGATAAAGACTGGAAGGCAAGGTTCCCAGACCTGGATTCTCAACTGTGGGAGGTAAAGGGAAGAGAAAGAGAGAGAAAGAAATTTTATTTCATTATTTTTTCCTTGTTTCTCACTGTGCGAAAGTCTGTAGAAACCAGAGATTTTTCATTTGTCAAATCTGTCACACAAAATATGTTATGATGGGTGATAACAAACTCAGGCTTTCTGTTAAAATGTCATGTGTCCCTCTATAGCTCTGTTCTGGTACTACCATTATGTATTTACTACTATAATTTTTTTTAGTATCTGCATAACATAGTTGAATAACCTTGCAGGCACAGAGATCACAGTTCAAAAAAAGTTGGAAACACGTGCAAGAGGTTATTCATTGTGCTATTTTTACTATTCTGAAGTCCCTACCATGAACAATGACTCATAAGAGTAGTGAGCTGGAGAAGCACTTGCAGACCCTACAAGCTTGTTTACTCACTTGTTTGTTTGCACTGATTCATTACATTCCTCAGTGTAAAATCTATGGGACTTGAGAGAAAGCACAAGGGAGAAATTCTGTTTCCTGACGACCAATTCCATCCACCATGCCCTACCGAGATAGATGGTGGAGGTCACACGAGGGGTCTGGGCATACACTATGTTCACTCCCAAGAACCAGGGGCTGGGCTGGCTGGGTGAAGAGCCTCTACATGCCAATGGAGCACGCTCCCTCTGGTGGCTTCACTCAGTCTCGCTTTACCAGCATCCACAACAGGGTACAAAGAGCAATTAAAACAGGAAAATTTTTTGTTAGCTTGTTTTAAGTCATACATTAAAGCGTTGCTTTTTTATCCCCTGTAGTCCTGAGACGACATTAACTTTTGGTGGGTCTACTGAATTATTTTGGAGAGGTTTGGCATAGCATACAGTTAGAAAAGCAAATTAGTTTTTCCATGTGATGCAGTGGCATTATGGAGCCAGAAAGCTATTAAAAGAAGTATGAATAGTAATTAAGAATAATAATGTCCTGCTTCACCTGTGAAACCCTTGTTATGACATTAAAAAAAAAATTGTCTGCCCAGGCCTAGCCACATTTTTCTTCGAGCAGGAGGTGAAGAGGAGGTTGGTTTTCTCTGTGTGCATTGGTTGGTTTTGCATAGAGAAGGGCTGATGTTTTGCTATTGCTGCCTTTGTCTTCATCTCACTGTTCTGCCTTTAGATTTTTTTTTATCCTGTCTAGCAGGTTGCTTAGAAGCCTGGGCAATATGTTCCCATGTCCATATGTTGAAATCAAAACAAACGATACACAGTAAAAACAAAGACACTGTGAATATTTCCCATTTCTAATATACTGCTCATCTAACATAAAAGAGAAAAGAATGTGTTGGTACTTTATCACATCATATGATTGGACCAAAACATTTAACTTTAAAATTAAAATCCCAAACACCCAGAAATAGGCATGGGCACCTTAATCACCACGGACCTTATTTTTCTTAATGTTAGATTGCAGTTAAGATTTAATCTCATAGCTAGTATACCTGAATGGTGGATAATTTTGCCAGGTACAATAACATGAATAAGCACTGTTACTTAGACATCCAAAAATATTTGGGTGTAAAAGCCTAAGACAGCAAAACAGTACGACACTGTGTTGTAATCAGTATTTTTTCTCCAGGTAAAGTGAAACCCATGAACATACTTGACTAAACATGTCAGCTGTGAACAAATGAAAATGACGGCACTAAGACATTAGATAATAGCTCTATGATTCATACTTAAGAGTGAGTAATACTGAAAGAATTTGGGGAATACTCAGAAATATGGATAAGAGGAAACCACACTAAAGGCACAGGAATCAGGCTCAAAAAGAAGAGGCAGCTGACATGTAAATCTGAATCTAGCTACTGATACCCAAAGGCACAGGCAAGAGGAAAGAGGTATTTAAAAAACTTGGTTTTGCAAGAGAAAACTGGGCAATAAGGGGAGAGAGAGGAGTGCAAGAAATAATTAGACACTTCCAGGGTACAGACGATGTCACTTATCCCCAAAACCGGCAGCTCTGCTTAAACATTACATATTCCCGTCACGCATTTACGAGCATTAGAAAGCGTATGGAGTAGAAAAATCTGGCACCACAGGCAGCAGGGAAAAACTGTACATTTGCAATTAAAAATCCTTATGTTTCCAATTGATTTTATGATAGATGAAGTCAGATGTGACATAAGAAGACTAGTCTCCAGAAATACAGGATATCCAATACATAATAATCATATATAGTAATACTTGCTACTGCTAATTGATTTCATCTTCCTTGCCTTGACTCTTGTCAAGTCCCTGATACAAAACTATCTATGTAAGGCAGATAGTTTATTTTGTTCCAATCTTACTTTCTACCTTACCATATTGTTCCTAAGACACCACATTATCTTTAAAACATGTACAAAATTGAAATCATGTCAGATTCTGTTACTGTTCTAGAACCAACATTGTAATACCATGCTATTAGTTCTATATTTAATACTAAAATGGTAGCAGTACCTCTTCCGCAAAGTTGGTTTTCTTGTCAAGCATTTCTCGTAATGTCTGAAGAATTTTAATGCAGAGTTTTTCTTCTTTCTCCATTAGCTTCTTTGTGTGATTAATCAACCTTAAAGTAAAATATTAAACCTTAAAGAGCATTGCACATTGTTGATAAACCATACTACAATTTCTATATGCAAAAATTGCCCATCACTATATTTTTCCTCAAGGAAAGGAAATAAAAATAGACAAGAGAAATCATAATTAAAAAGGAAATGGCATGTTCAAGGTGTTGTGAGGTTTTTTGTGTCAATTTGCATACCTTACTGCCCATACAGAAGGCAGAATTCTACATCTACTTTTTATGAGTGCTTCCAGATTAAGATCCAAACTTGTTATTTCATCCTTTCTTTATTTAAAGGTAACTTATTTTAACCTTTATTTAAAGGTAAGCAATGTTCACCATGCACCTTGCAAACTTAAAAAGCTACAACCTTTACACCTTCCGACTTCTATGATGGTTATAATATATTTATAATTAGCAAATGGCATCCAGCCAAAAGGATTCCCAAAAACCTTACACAGAAGTGTTCAGAAATGCAGACATTTGGATGAAACAAAACCACTGTTTACATTCACACAACAACTTTAGAAGACTGTTTCAAGCCAGAAAACAAGGTACATTTGTGACTCCCAACTACAACTGCGATGGGAGTTTGGGTTTTAGTCAGCTTAAGCCAATTCCAGAAGCAGCCTTTCTATCTCTGTGCAGAGGAGGTCCTTGCCCTGGTTCACACACTGCGGGAGAAACATTTGTGAAAATAGAAGGGGGGAGGAAATCTGAAGGCTTTGAACAGGTTTTTTCCTTCAGTACCAGTGCTGGCTTATGGTGGATAGAACAGTGTTCATCAAATTACAGCCTAAAACCAGCATATAGCAAAGGCACTGCGGCCACCGATTTACACTGAAAGATGGCATCATTAATGGTCCTAAATCACAAACAGTCACCAAAACAGGGCTGGGAGGGCTGACACTGCATCATCTAGACCAGCGCTCTGTAACCCAACAGAACTGATTATATTTAGATCACTGCTAAGTTAGAATCATAGAACCATTTAGGTTGGAAAAGACCTCTAAGATCATTGAGTCCAACCGTTAACCTAGCACTGCCAAGTCCACCACTAAACCATGTCCCTAAGTGCCACATCTCCATGTCTTTTAAATACCTCCAGGGATTAGTGCACTAACGCCATCCTGGGCTCAGTGGAGGCACCGTGCAAGACTTTCCCACTGTCATCTTCCGCCATTTCATGAGCTATGAGTCCAAAACAATGCAGCTCTCAGGCCTGCAGTACTAGCAATATTTTTAAAGTAGTACATCTTTATCTCGGGATTTCTGCATAGCTCTGCAAAGCATTCCTTTGCCATGGAAGTTAATTAAATAAAACAGAAAACTGTTTATTGCATTACATGGGCCACGTCCAGCAGCCCTAGACTTGATTTGATGCTGACTTTGAACAGGAGTTTGGACAAAGGGCATGGGATAGGAAAAGCTCAAAATTTAGCTTAATTTTTCCAAACATATAAAGTATATTGTTATAATGCTACCTCTGCAGAATATGCAAAAACCTAAGGAATCAGGAGAGCTGCCAAATGTGTTCATTTCCCCCAAGTTACTTCTGTTTAAATTATAGTTTCTCAAGGGCAGGGAGGGCATCTCACTTGAGGACTAATAAAAAAATTGCAAGACTCTATTCCAATGCACACACTGCAAATAAAATATCTAATAATTCAAGATCAGGTAGGGGTGCCAGTGAAATGTATTTTTAAAAGAGCTGTTGGCAGTTTAAAATAAAAATCAAAAGATTGATTTGCTGTACCTAAAAAAACCCCAACAAAAAAACACTAGCCCTGAGCACCCCACCTCATTATGAATTCTTGAAACTTCTACTATGGAAAGTCTGATTCTGCTGTAGGTTTGGAGAAACTTAATAGCAAAAGTAGCCCATTAAGAAAACATTAGTAGGTTGAGCCTGCCACAATTTTAACAAGCTACTAACATCCCAGTTCTAGGCAGACAAGGCAAGCAACCTCTCTCTCTACTCCTCTCCAGACTCCTAAACTGCTGAGAAACATAAAACATGCAGCAAAAGACCTCAGTTTAATTTTTCAGTATGAACTCAGACACTTACATGCTTAAGTCACTGTTGAAAATGAGAGGTAAGTGCTGTTGAAAATTTTAACTCCCTACCATCTTTTCCAAAGAAGCAAATAGGCCTCTCCTTACACTACTTACTTGGACATGAAAGCACCACATCTTATTCTAGCATCGCTCCCCTCAGGAAAAAGAAGTTCTGGACTGTGCAGCACATCAACCAGCACTGAGAATTCAGCTTGCATCATGGGTGTGAACTGCTGCTCCAAGGAGGACACTACATCCTAGGGAAGAAAGATGACATGTAAAATGCACTACCACAACTGCTGCCCAAGCCATTTGCTATTTTTGTACCTGTAGTTTTTCTATTATATTCCTGTAATCCCAGGCAGGCCCACCAAGAGCTTCTTTAAAACGAGGTCCACTGCGGGCTGACATTCTCCACCCCATGGCTGCCCTCTGCACCATGTTAGAGTGACTCTTCATGAACAAGGTGTTGACCTGGCTGTCCAAATCCACTGGAATTGCAATCCCACGGTTCTTTGCTTTAAAAGGAAGAAAAAAGAAGACATTTACAGTGGCAAAAACTTGAAAATCTTATGAAGATCATGACATGCAAAAACCTGATACTCTTGAAGTTAAGGGGCAGGGGAATCTCACTTCAACTGCTTTTAAAAATAAGGATGAAAAACCTAAGCTGGTAGAAATCAGCAGTAATCTAGTTAAAGAAAGCAAGCTGTACCGCTTTAAATGAGATTAGGATCATTTCCAGTATATATTTTCATAGGTACAGATGTTTATTTTTTAAAACAGAATAATTTTTTTTTACTAACTTAAAAAAAAGATCAGATCCAGAGATATTAATAAGAGTAACAAAAAGAGTATGCATTATTATTTCAACAGCTAGTGTTACTCTACTCAGAAGTAAATTCAAAAATTCTTCTTTCTAGCAGACATATGCACATTTAGCCAATTTACCCCAAGTGCTATTTGTTGCTTTTCTGGGTATTTCTCTTGCAAAGACCTTGAGAAACCAAGTGCATACAAATTAAATTTGAAAAAGACTGTCTTCTCTCTCCCTCTGGTTTCCTATAAAGCCAGGGTTGTTAAACTGTGGGGTTCCTGGATGTCACTGCAATATAACCGATAGTTAATAAACACATGATAGTTTAACTGATAGTTAAACAAATTCAACCAATAGTTTAAAAAAATGCAATTTTTTTATTTTTTCAGACTTGAGGGGCAGGAAGTGACAAAAGAGAGAATATGGAGGGAAAAAAACTGAGGAAAGACTTGCACGAATTCTTACAGGGCATCCACTATTAAACTACTTATTGCATCCTGAACTGTCATTTGAAAAGGAAATTTGAAAGACAATATTAAAGGTATCTGCCCTCTCCTTCACAAAAATCTTTGTGTTAGCTGCATCTCTCCATTCCACTGGAGATCAGAGTGACATTCTTCTATGGCTCAGCATGAGTTGTCTGAAAGTCAGCAAATAAACAAGAGATCAATGCAGCAATATCTCTGTTTGAAAGATTAGGTCACATTCCACTGATCAGGCTTTGTACTGTACGTCATTTCATTTAATTTCCATGGCACAGTTCATGTTTAATAAAAACTGAGAAGTAAAATGGAAAAGCAGTTCTAGTTTGTTTGTAATAATGACTAATAATAACTAATTTCTCAGTTTTCCTTATTGAAACAAAGTGAATTTTTAAAAAAGCATTAGCCCGTATTACAGTTCTGCACAACGTTTCTCTGAGGCATTTCCCAACCATTCTGCACTAACGCGCACGCTTTCCATAGTAGCGGAAGGCATCAAAAATATTCCACCCCTCCCTCCCATTTCTTAAAACATATACAACTTTAAGTCCTGAACTTGTCAACAGATGCCCTTCTTTCCTAAACAGCCTATGCATCAAACCCCACAGGAGTACGTGCAAGCAAGAGATTCAGGCATACAGCTCTGATGAATGAACGCTCGTGTGCTGCCAAGCAGAGTGAGTCACAGATCCCAGGCAAAAACCTTCTCTTCCCCCGAATACTATATTGTAATGGCAGCATTTATTATAAACCTAAATTTGGCTGTGACACCTCAACCCCCAATCTCACAGACTACGGCAGGAGTGCCCTCTCACGCGTGTCCTCATCCCTTGAATAGCTCCGGTGGGTGCAGGGTGCCCTCCTCTCTTCCCAGTGCAAGGGTGTACCCCGACGCAGGACCAGTGCCTACACCTGTAGGCTGTTTAACTGGGATGGAAGGGAGATCTCTTCTATTTTTAAACAGTTTGCCATAGGGAATTTAAAAAAAATTTTTCTTAGGTCAAGATGGGAAGACACATTTCCCCACAACCGTACACAAATTGTCAGCAGCAGATGCACAGCAGTTTCCACACTGGCAACTCACTTGTCCTTTCCACTCTCCATTTGTTTTAAAGGCAAGGTTCCTGATTATCATGAGGAAAATACCATGTATGGCTGGCCATTATTTCGAATGATTGTTTTTCCATATTATTTGACTGGGTTATTTTTCAAAACACATTTGCCCTATTGCTGCTTACTTTATTACGGAAGTCCATTAAAGTTCTGCCAGTGTGGGTAGGGTGCTGCAGCCTATTAATCCAATTTATTGTGTCCTAATGTCAATCACTGGAATGTTATTGGACAATGCTCGCTTCTCAATTAAGTGGTATGTATGCAGAATCCTGATATATCCAAGAATAAATTTAGCAATGGGGAGCATGCTGTTCAGAGGAAAACCCAGACTTCTGCAGTCCTATAGATGCCATTTGAAGTTAACAACTTCCATCGGTATCTGAGGAGCAGTCAAGGACTATGATTGTTCAAAGAGTTGCAGCTAATTAAAACTATCACAAAGAAAACCAGAGAGAGAGAAAAAAAATACTCCTTTGTTTTGAACAGTTCTTATATGTATAATTCCATTTGTAATTAAGATTTGTATTGGCTGTCAAAGGGCACTGTTGAAGTCTAAGCTATAAACAAAGCCTTTGTCTTCTTATTTCTTTGCAGCTTGTAGAAAGTTTATCTTTCATTTGTTTCACATTTCATTATTTAAAACAACATGAAACATATTTTTACATTTTGGAAAGCTGATGAACAAATGTGAACATAAATATTTATTTTTAATTTAGGTGTTGTAGGCTGCTTTCCTCTTCAAATTGTGTCAATCTCCCTTAAAGTATGAACATAAAATATTTAAAAGCATGTCTATTTTTGTTCCACTTAGAAATACTTTTGGATGGCACTCAAACTTGCAAAGTAGGGTTAGAGCTGGTAGACAAAGGAGCCGGGAGGGGGTAAAATTCTGTCTTTCATCAGACTAGTGAACTTGGGAAAAAGGCATGCTACGTGGCTGTATGTAAACTAGTACCATAGGTATCAAGCAGGATACTTACCAGGATGGACTAGAACACGTCTTCAGCAAAGGTAAGTTCTGCCTCGCAGTAGAGGGCATAGCACAGGCTTATATACTGCCCAATTCCTACCTAGGGCACCCTGCACAGAGCCAATTACACCCTGAATGCATTACACTGTTTCGCCAATGTCAGAGGAAATGCGATTTGCTGGGAAATCCTTTGCATGACTAACTCTCAATCTGCTGCTCACAATTATGCTATCAGCAATAGCCACAGTTGAGCCAAGGCAAGCAAGCAAACAGTACCCCTGGAAATGGTAAGCAACGCAGTGCCGCAAATTCAGCCAGGTCACAGTAAAATGTTCTGCTCTGTGCCGGATGGTTCTGTGTGTATCCAGTGCATCAGCAGCTTTCTTCTCCTTTACTGTTTAAACTATGATAAAGTACTCTGAGATGGGGACTCAAAAGAAAAGGGCAACATTACTGTCGAGAATCAAGTAGCTAAAAATCAAGCCGCTCTCAACGAGTGAGCTAGATTCCACCGAAATCCCAAGAGCATAGTCCAAGTGCTTACAGAAGGGCTGAAATGGGCTGAGATGTATTTTGTTAAATTACCTGCCTGTAGTTCTCTTCACAGAAGCACAGAAATTGGAAGTAAAAGGACCTATTTCAGGAATGCTTGCTGAAGCAGTGTCCTTTCAGTACACTGCCTATCTGAATCTTAGGATCAATTTAGTACTAAGGATTTCCAGGAAGTGGCCCTTGCCTGCAATTCTCCTTGGAAGCCCTTTCTTCAGAGTAATCTATCTTGCCGTAAGGAAGCTTGCCGTTCTCCTTGATATTCCCACCTAGTGCTCCCCAATTTTAAATTTCACTCCATTGGCTTTTGTAGTATATACAAAATACAACAGTATTTAGTGGCTTCAGAGCTATTTAGTGCAGTTTGCACTACCCTAAACCATCCCTGGTGCCGGTTTTCTGGGGGACATGCAGGCATTTCACCCCTTTCACCGCCTGAAGGAGGAGAATGATGGGCAATCTGGGTCACAAAAAAGACACAGCTGTACCTGGTTGTGAAGCCTGTACTCTCCTTGCTGCTTACACCCCTCTGGTAGCTGCAGACAGCTATATCATGTTCTCCCACACTTCCCAGTTGTCACTTAACGGAGCGATGCATATTTAGTTCAATTAATTTTGCTCCATAAATCAGTCCCTCCAGCTCCTTAATCATTTACTGACTGCTTAACAAATGCATTTGGATGGAGAGACACTAATGCTAGCAACAGCAAGACTTTTTAAGGGAAATAAAAGCTTTTGTACATAAGACACAAGCCTGCCAATCTTGTACCCTTCACTTGGATGTTTTCTTCCAACAGAAAATCTACGCTAAAATATTTATCAATCTGTAAAAAGATCATCATTGAATTTTTCTTGCAATTAGGGAAACACAAACAGTTAAAATAGAATAAAATATGTGCTTCATCTGAAATGTATTCTTCTTGCTGTCAAAAAAGTAACAACAGGATAATTATTTTATTTGAACTAAAAATTGAAAATGAAGGTCTAGCTTTTTATAAAACGGAAAAAAAGATTTTAAAACTCAAATGGGAAGTGAAATAACATATTTTCAGGGCTGAAAAAATTGTTATAGAAAAGAAAGTTCATCTATATGGACATTAAAATATGCACAGTAATTCCAAAGAAGCAATAAAATGTAACCTAGATCTTACATTTAATGTTTCCTGTTTGTAATTTGTCAGGGAAAAGGAAAGGGCTTTAGAGGACATAAAAGCACGGTCAAGAAGCACCACAGGAGAGTTTTCTGGATTCTGTACAAAGCGGTATTGGTCAGCTGAAATTGGGGAATAAATAATCAACTAGAAATACTTCACTACTCCTTCAGACCATCTGCTCTCTGTAACAGACGACCTATGTTCTTTAATATCTTTTGAAAAATGTATTGAGCCCCATTTAAAATGAAGCTAGCTTTTCTGCCATCCCTCCTCCCTCCATTTTCTCTTGGCCTGTTGACCAAGGACATCCTTCCAGAGTTGGTTCCAAACCTCTGATTTACAATCTCAATTTATTTAGGTTATTTACAACCTAGCGTAATTTATGTCCAGTTGGTTTTGGGTCACCACTGTTCTTTAGCTTAAATGTCTCTTCTTCTTGACTATTTATCTTCCTAAGTACTTTTAAAGAGCCACAACACAGGCCTTTGTTTTACTAGGCAAAACATGTGGGGCTCCTGTAGTCTCTTTGTATAATACAGTTCTCTTTTCCCCCAACCATCACAGTAGTACTTCCTCTATGCATGTTCCAGTTTTGAACTGATGAAATAACAATCTTACAGAACTCGCCTCCAATTTTGTAGGATGGAAACAAGGATTCTCCTTTTGCTTCCCCTGCACAGCATCCTAGAGTATAATGTGATAATGACTAATGTAATTTGGCTTGCTAACAGATTTTTTTTTTAAAGGGTCTGCCAAGAGAAATAGTCTAACAAAATGCAGGTTCCTGTCTGACACTGTTTACTCATCTGAGAAATTCCAATTATTTCATTATTGGTGGTAACAGCACAGACATACACATACTACATCCTTGGGATACACACACAGTATCAGAGGGGAAGATGCAATTTGTAAAAACATAAGGAAGAAAGCTAATGGATACTGTAGAGACAAGAGTATAATACAACTAGATTCGCCCTCGTAACAGAAAAGAAAACTGATGCTCAGCAGTGAAGATAGAACAATCACCACTTAATTAAGAAGCAAACAAAGTTCTTTGCATGTGTCCTGAAAGACTGGTCAGCCCTGGGAGAAGACCCTGCTCCAATACAATTTAAGATACACAATCCAGATCTTTAGTTGTGAGGACAGGTGACGTTCTCCAATATTACCATATGGAAAGACAGTAGATGGTTTACAATGCAAACTTTGAGACTGGCCTCCACCCTTCTCAATCTCACAAAGATTATAAAATGTAGAAACTGAAAGTCCTTTGATAATGAATTCATTCGAAATAAATTAAACTGTTAGACATCTTAGCTCCTCTGTTTTCACAAAAATCAGGGGACCTTTTAAACATTTTAATTTGTACCTATTTTACCAGTGAGCTAGAAGCTGTTTTGATCATTCATTTTTTGGACTATATTTTCAAGCAAAAGCTCAGTCCTGTGTAGTACCAGAGAAAAAGCAAAAGTGATATATGTGTATATATGTGTTAATATATATGTGTTAATAGATATATGTGTTAATTCTCATTACTGTGATAATCTGCTTCGGAAATCCATATGAACAAGGCATATTTTATTTTTATATATATAATTTCATAGGCGTTTCTATTCATGCCAGGTAGCCAAGTGTTTACTGGGCAATAAAAACCTGATGTACATTGGTATCTATGTGTTCCAAATCTCTGGGAGCCACAGAAGGGTCTGCTGAAGAAGAGAAGCAAGCCTCTATGCTTCTTGCTGAACTGGAAGCAGACAACTGCCTGGAGAAAAAGCAGCAAGTGAAGCTTGAAAAGCTTGTGAAGTTTTTCCCTAGTGGTCAAGTGGAGTTGAAGTACCAGCGTTATAAGAAATTAGCTTCTGCAACATATCCTTTTGTTGACCTGGAAGATAATGCACATTCTTACAGTGCTCATAAGAAGACAGATGTAATGATCTTAAGCTCTTGAGGCAATACTTACATCCACCTGCCAGCAACAAACTAGTAAGCACTGAGCAGAATGTATGTTGCTTAAACTTGCTCTGAAATAGGTCTTTTAAAAGTGCATTATTATATGGATCTTTGATATCCTGGGAAATCTGTGTATGATCTTTCTTCCTCCTGAGATTCATTTCTAAATCCAGGGCTATGACACAAAAAAAAAATCATGTTTGTTCTTTCAACTCTATACTACATTTATTTTCCATCAAAAGTCTTTGGTCCCTGCTGTAAATCTGTCCAATACCCTATCTCTCTGATATAGGCAAAATCTTCCTAGAGGTTTTTTTTTTAAACCCTGCTGTGAAACATGAAGGCCCTAACATTAAAGCTGTCAGACTCTCAAGTCAAAAAAAAAAAAAAAAAAAAAAAGCAAAAAAGGCAGAAGAGTGCTCACAGATGCCTAGCCAAAATCCAAACCTAGTCCACATACACAGCCAGCAAAAGAGGCAAAAAAAGGCTGCTCTGTTTGTATTATGGAAGAAACTTTTGCCTTCTCAAAGAGAAACACCATTTTGTGCGGTGGAACACCCAATAGAGAAGGGCACTGGGCATGCACTGTAATCACAAAAGGGCCTTGATTTTAAAAGCTTCTGGTACCCCCAGCTGGGACAGTTTTTCCAAAGCTTTCAGCAGAGCAGAGCAGGCCTACTCAGTTAGCCCAGGCAAGACAGGTTTGGCACCGTGCATAAAAATGCTGAGGATCACCAGTGGTTAAATAGTCACTAGGCAGCCAAACTTTTGCACAGGGGTGTTTGCTAAAAACTCTACTTCCACTTCTTTGCTGGCTAACTTGCTCTTTGGGGAAATCGCCTTCACCCGTTCCCTTCTACTCCCTTTCTGCACTGTCAAAATAAAACACAAAAAAAATGTGTGGCAATTTGCTAACGCAACACAATACAATTTTACCATGCTCGATATTGATACTAGCGATGTATCCTTGCACAGTTATTATGATCCGGACAAGGAAATCGTCGATGTGCATGCTAACACGTGCTTTCAGGGGGCAGCTCTGAGGCTGCCAGGCCCATGGCCCCCCCGGGCGATGCACAGCCCCCCTGCCCTGCTGCTGCTGCTGCAGGGAAGTCCCAGCGGAGGAGACGGGGTGATGCCCTTCGCCGGCAGCTCAGCTCCACTCTGCCGCGCCGGAGAGGGCTCAAGGCACGGCTGGGGTCCCACGGGTGGGAAGCCAGAGCAGCAGGAAGGCTGGACCCGTAGGACAGCACAAGAGCATACTTGTCAAAAAAACAACTGTAAACCCTCTCCGTAAAACAGAAAAAGGAATGAAAGAAAAGACCACAGCGGAGGGAGACATTTAATTCACCAAACAGGGAACAAAGTCACGTATCTGAACGTCAGCCATGCCTTGCGTTCGGGCTTTCCCCTTGGCTCCCCCAGGAACAAGAGGCACACAGAAGACCACCTACCAAAGAAGACCACCAGCCCTTTCACATGCTGGCACACCTGGCCAAGAAGCTGGATCTGCCAGCCCGTTAAGGCGACCCATGCTTTCCCCGTGCAGGCTGGCTGTCTCAGCACTATGCTCGGGTGTCTCCAAACACCCTCATCTCGGTGAGACAACACAGAAACCTCTCTGAGCTAGAATTTGATTTTAGGTGTAGCTCTACAGAAATGAAGACACCAAGCTGTCTAGAAGCACAAATAAGGCACGCTCGGTCTCAAAAATACTCTCACCTGCCCTACTTCTCCCCCCTTTCCCCAGACTCCCAAAGGAAGTAATTTATTGATGACTCTTTCCAGAACTGCCAGAGAAGAGCAGGAACATAAGCGTTAAACACACAAACAAGGATTTGTAGGGCTAAAGCTTTATTTGAGACTGTAGTAGCTGTGGCATAAAAGGAATAAAATGTCTTCAACTTCCAAAGTTCTCATGCCAGCTGGATCCATAATTAAATCATTTGCACAACAAATAAAACAACTGAAGGTTGCTAAGTTTTTTGGTAACTGCTTATTCTCATTCACACAAAAAGTTAATGAGATGTTTTGGCTAAAATGTTAAATGATACTCCTGTAAAGCTACTCCAAAATCTAAATTTAGAGTCAATTGTTACAATGCCACAGATGTGGCAGATGGTTAAGGGACCCTCTCATATTGTTTTATCATTATTTATTAAAACTTTTTAAAAATTGCATCAATGATAGGATTTAGGCAGTTTCTGTATATGTCTGCCTTTACTCAGTTTTTATTCACACTGAGCAGAACCTTATTCCACAAGTAATCAGAATGACTAACTTCTAGAAACTACATTGGACAATCCTTTTTTTCTGTCATGGCAAAAAACTTTAAAATTGTATTCACAGAAATTTAACTTAAGAATGAACTTTTGCGAGTCTTTGCTATGCACTGGGGAAGAATCTTTTTTATTTTAAGATAAAAAGTTTTACATCTTCCACTTTAACATGGTATTTGAATTTATTTGAAAGCATGTAACTTACTAGCTGCCCTGAGGACCAAATTTGGTCTCGATGCCAGGGCAAGGCAGTATTCCCCTGACAAGGCTGACTGTGTAACAGCAGTAAATGAGTGGGCCTGATGGTGAAGAGTAAGCAGAGAAGCTATGGAGTGGCACAATTGTGGTTTCCATCCCCAACTCCCTGATGGGACAAAACCTGAACAAGCCCAGGACCATGACTGACAATAATGAATGCACCTCCCAGGAACTGAGGGGGAAATGATGGGTGTTCTCCGATGCACTACTGCTATGCACTGCTGCTTACAACAAGCTTGTGCAAATGTCGCCCAGCATGACTAGAAATGCCCAGGTTTTCTCATAGCTTATGTTGTGTTTTAATATTATAACTTGCTTGAGGTAAAGTTCAGCCCTCGCTCACTTAGCAAACTCATCTCTCTGACCTGCAGGCTTCACCTAACAACCCTATATGATGGGACAGATTTGAATGGGTTATGAAAGGAGGAAGAATTTAGCCTCAGAGTTGGATTTCTGAAACCACCACTGTCACAGCTTCAGGATGGTAGAGTCAAATTAAAAACTGTTCAACCTCAAGGAAGTCTGACCTTAAAACACAGGGAACAATAAGGAAAGTAAAATCTGACACCTACCCACTTCAGCCAAAGTCTTGATACATGACTCCACTGAGGCTTTCTGCATTGGGTTTGGCCAGGTACAGTTGTAAATTCTAAAAGCAGACTGCAGCAGCTGAATAAAAACAGGCTGGTGTGTCTGAAAACAAAAAAATAAACAAGGAATTTTACCCTTTAGAATCTCCTCACAACTGCCCTAGGGTTTGACACAATGTAATCCACGTGGAAGGGGTTTTTAGCTTGTAGACTCAAGTTACAACTCCATTAAATTCTCTCTTTCCTCTTCAGGATTGGAGGGAACAGAAGTCAATGCTGCACCTCTCAAAAGGCCAAATCATGCAATTTTTCCTCAGATGGCCACCGATATCAAGCAAACACAGTACAGAGCAGAAGGATAGAAGAGTCTTCCCAGTTCTCAGGTATGTGTCCCTTTTGTCATAGGACACAGCATTTTTCTCATACAAATACAAAGATAGACCATTATTCTGCAAGGATACTCTCCTCCAGTGACTTCACAAGAGCCAGGAGTAAATCTGACCATATTGAGCTGTCTACTGGTTCAGAGCTGTAAGTGATAAAAATTAAGAGTAAGTGTTTTAAAGAGGAATTAAGCTGCTAGCCAGTGGCAAGAGAGGGGACAGAAAAATTAAAGGAGGATGTAAAGATACAGCATTCCTATCTGGGTAGCAGAAGGTATCTCATTAATGGTCTGAATTACCTATTTGTCTGTGTCTCTTTTCCTTACCTGGAGGCTGGTGCTGTTATCTGAAAATGGCGAATTAAAGAAGCCACTCACAATGCTCATTACAGGCTCAGTGACATATTTCTCCAGAGATGTGTCTGCATGTTTGCGATCTGTGGTTGTGTTACAAACCTACAGGGAAGAAGAAGGAAACAATGAGATTTAGTTCTTTTAAATAAGCAAGATTTATTATTTTGTATTTATTACAACACATGTAATATTTCTTCTTAATACAAAACCAAATTATTTTTATAAAAACATCTATCAGAGATAACTATCTTAAGAGTTCAGGATGTGTTTGTGATAGCTTATCCCTCTTCTTGGAGGTCCACGTTGTGTTTTGAATACCCTTCTTTTCTGAACTAGCTCTTTCTGGTTGGCTGTCTGTTCTTTGCCACACCACAGAAAAAGATCCCCCTAAATCAGCACATTGCATGCCACTTACACATTTAGACAGAGTCAAGAAGAAAATGGGCCTTTTCTCCTGTTGGGGGCTGGTTGGAAGAGGCTTTAGAGACAGATGAGACATAAACACCTTAGGTTAGAAAGATTTCATGTAGCGTTTAACTTCTCTCTACAATCAATCACCACAAATGGGTGGTGAAGGCAAAGCTCATTTGCAGGAAAAACGTTAAAAAAAAGAGGGAAAGAAAGGAAATAGCATAGTCAATACCAACAGCCTTTAAGATTGCAAACTGTAAGGCAGGCAGCATTACTTAGGAAAGCCACATGGGGGAAATACAAAAGACAAGCTAAAAACAATGAAAGAAGAGAATGGATGGTACTGGGACAACTCTGGAGCACAGAAGGATGATTAAATGGTGGGAGGATGTGGAAAGATTTGTACAAAAGATTCCTGAAGACACCCTTTGGTACAAAACTAAAAGTTTGTTGCTGCATAAAGATGTCATGCTTAAAGAAAGGAAAAAATTACTGGAGTGGATTGCATCCTTCAGTATTTCTTTTATTTCTTTTCAACATTTGTGAACATCTATACAGAATCATGTTGACTTTGCATATGTCAGTGTAAACAGTATTAAAAGGAGTCTACAGAGAGACAAACACGGTGAGAAAGGCAAGACTGGACAAATAAGGAGTACAAACTATAGTCATACAACCTCTTCAACAGCCTTTAAACGAGCAGTTCTAGTCATGTTTAACAAGAAATGAAAGGCAAAGCTGTTCTCTCTTTCACCTATGCAAGCCACAGATTACTGTAATGTTCTAGGGAATCTATGCGAAAGCAGAATTTATTTCGTATATAGACTGGTGGGGTAGCCTTCTCATTACTATCTGAGCATTTAACACACAATCATGAACCTGGGTGGTACATACTTACCATTACATCGCTTTATGGATGAGGAACTGAAGTCCAGAGAAGCTGAGTGAATTGCTTAAGGTCACAGAGAAAAGTTGGTGACAGAAGCAGAAAGATAATCCACAGCACCTGAATCTCACATAAAGCAAACATTCTCTCTAATTACACAGTGCCACTGTCACACTTGGACACTACGAGACAGCAATTTCACCAGGAGTGTTTTAAGGAATGTTACTGACATGACGTCCAAAAGCACCCATGTTCAGGGAAAGATACAGCTCACAGGAACACAAAAACATTTTGAGTGTAACACACAAGCATTGTCATATGGTAGGCAGAGGAATAACCAAAGATAACTTGAGACCTATAGAAATGAGGCATCTTGAAGAGCTTTGCTTGTCTGCTTTTCTAAAATGAGTCAGATAAACAAGTCATGCCCCCACGTAGTGCAGTTTTCATCACTCCAGGAAAGAAAAGATTTTGGTCAGAGAAGCAACAGTGGCTAAAATGAAAAAGCAGACTCTTCAGCCCTTCAGTTTGGGGAAAAGTATGACACCACCCCCACCCCCAGTCCTCATGGAGGTAACAGACTCAGTTAATAATCAAAACTTTTTAAAAAAAAAAAAAAAAAAAGATCATAGAACTAAAAACCTCTTGAAGTTCTTCTGCTTTTAATTAATCTGCATGCCAATTTTGGCTGGAACCAGTAGCTCTGAGGCTCAGCATTTGTGATCCCAATGGGAAGGCAGGAAGCTGTGCAGTGCTAGTGCGGTGAATTCAGAAATCACCAAAACTAAATTTCAAAATGCTTTTAAGCTTTCCCCTTCGCTTGCCTAAAAAGCAGAGCCATATGTGGGGATGCCACTCTGCTCCAACACCGGTCTGAATTCCCAGCGCAGAAGGAATTTGGAAATCCTCTCATTTGTTCTTATCCCTCTGCCCTTTGGGGACTGAAAGATGTTTCCCCATGGAAGAAAAAACCTGAAATGCATGAAATGAAGATGAAGATTGAGAAAGCAGTGTTTAAAAACCCCTTAAGAGGCTTTGGGACCAAAACTCACATGAATAATACTTCAAAAATTCTGCAGAGAAAGCCAGGATGACTTTACAGCTGTCAGATCCTGGCTCTTTCTTTAATCCTGCTCAGACTACAGCTGCTGACTTACAGGCTGGGCCACACGCAGGAAAGGGAAGGCTTTCCTTCAGCAGCACCCACTTTGCTTAGTGCAATGCTTTAAGTCATACACGGGAGAAAGTAGGTTGGCAGAAACTGTAGAAACAGGGTGTCTTTGAAAGCACGACTGCTTTTGGCAAACTGAATTTATACATGAATCCGCCTCATGCCTGCTTTGCAATGTATCACGTTGTTGAAAGAGAATGACAGCTGGGGACTAAATATTTCCTTCCTCAATCCAGTAACAGATAAAAAAAAAATCAGTTACTTTTTTTTTTTTTAATAAAAAAGGAAAGAATCCAACCTGAGGATAAGACCCTCCGTCTTTCACCTTAGTGCTCTCTAATAACAGAATCAGACTCAAACCTCACAAACTCACCCACTGACAGGGATTTGTAGCAGCTAAAAGAAAAGCATTTCCCCCTTCCCCCACGCAAATGCATCCCTTTTAGCTCACTGGAACACAGAAGATCAAAGGACTCTTTTTCTAAATGCTTTGAAAGCTATTGTAACATCTTTCATGAGGCTGACAGCATTCTAACTGTCCTGATAGCTACAGAACGCTGATATATTTATAACACACGGGCTCTGTCTGGGCCCCAGAAAACCAAACCTGAACAAATACACTCAATAACCTGGAAGATACGGCTACCCACAGGGACCTGGCTGAAGAGCAGGACAGGCCAGAGCACTTCTGACATTGTCTTTTAGTTCTTTTAGCCGTTAACCAGGAAATTAAAAGGACTAATTAGGCATCTGCCCTGAGGGCTCTGCAGGAGAGCAAAATAAACCTGCATTTTGCCATTTGCTGCCAACAGCACGCACACACAAAATACAGCATTAATAATACCCTCACCCTTCACCTCTGAAGACCTGGAGTCTAATTTCTCTTATGAGAAGGGTATGTGAGAACGAGCTCAGTGGTCATTAGCATCAGGACAACTCTACATCATTTGGCACAGTGCAGTTTGTCTCCAGGCTCATGAAAGCAACTGTGGACGGAGCTCTCTTTCTGCATGTCTGCTTCTAGCTCAAGGGCAACAGAAATTGGTCGTGTTCAAGGGCTAGGGAGGGTCGTCTGTTTGGAGGGTCAGGGCCAGGACACATCAGGAAAGCACAACCCAGAAAGAGAATTAAACAGGAGAAAATACTTCCTGGGGTAAAACCAGCAAGGTTAAAAATCAGAATCCCCCTCCAAGGAGGTTACTGATCTTAATTTTCAAATGACCTTGGTTTGTCCAGCGGGGCTTTCACTGTAGAACACAACCACAGAGACAAGACAAAGAGCAGGAAAACAGGGTTTGCAGAGGTCTCAGTACTGCTGAAAATGGCTACCACCAAAAAAAGAGAGCACAAAAATCCTTGTCTTAACCTGTTCCTAGGGAAAAAAAAAGAAAAAACCCAACCATTTATAAGTTTTCTGTTTCACAGAGAAATTAACAGGTTCCAGTGCCTACCGTACAGCACAAGTCTGCACTTACACTTCTTCTGGCCATAATTCATGGTATTTTCTCCCAACAGGTTTCAAAGAAATTATTTTGTGGCACACTATGACTTTGGGGTAAATGTCCACTGCAGGACTGAATTGAGATTCTTTTATCTTTTTTTCTTTATTTCAACAAAATGAAGAATGCAAGGAGTGAGAACTTAAGGATTATAAAATGTAACAGAACGTGGACTGGGAAAAGATAGGCATGCACTATGACAATATGTTCTATAACATCTCCAAAATACTGTCCAGCATCAAAGATCAAATACAGCCCACCAGCCACCAAAAACCTGTGGTTCTACTTCTTGAGCAGAAAGAACAACTCCAATAGTTGGTGTTAATATTAGGCTCTTACAAGAAGCATTAACCTCCTAGAAAAGGATATGTAACGTAAGCTGCAATCATTATGTCACACTAGCTTCCCCTCATAGCTCTACTATTGTATTTTATCCTTCTGGAAGTCATGAGATTTCCCTCATTTTCTGCCTCCAAAATACCAGGGAATGGAATCACAGCCTGTAGTTTATATATGAATTAGTATTCTGAAACACTATAGCTCTACACCTGCCTTTCACATCAGTGGTGAGAATGTAGTGACAGTAGAATAAAAGACAAACACAGGTCAAAGTGAGATTAAAGAAGGAACACGAGCCAAAGAACTTCTTGATCCCTGATCCTCACTGTACTAACAGAGTAAAGCAAGAAGATTACAGACGTGGGGTTTTGGGGGGTTTTTTTGGTTTTTTTAGTCACCACCATAATAACATGTAACACAAGCTCCCAGAAGACGTACACAGATTCTCAACTCTGTACATACATCCAATTTATTTTTCTGGAAGAAAAGAGAAAGGAACATGGGTTCCAAGATGCCCTTTTAGAAAGAGAAGACTGCTAGTAATTAGCAGGTTAAATGATAAATAACATAGAAATGACCCTTTGTTAAAAAAACCCCACACCTATTCTATTGCCAACTTTGAAAAAAAATACTTAATAAAATAAAAGAAGTTCACCAAAAAAAGTTATTGCCAGTTCAGTTGCCACCTATGACTATACTGTAACATTTAACATCTCATGAAGCTTACCCTTGCCATATCAATAAGGAAGTTCTCAAATAACTTCCAAATATGGTTACTGGCATAGATTTCTTTCATTTCCACTTCAGTGTCCACGTAACAGTGGTTAACAAAATTAACATAGGCAATTTTCACCTGCAGGAACAGCAAAAACACAAACAATATGAATTGGAGTAGTAAAAATCATTAACATGAGATTCTCTACGTGCCAAAACACTGAATAAAGACGATCCTTCAACTAATAACAGTAATAATGCGTATGTTCGGTTCTGAAGACTTAAGGAGAAGCACGGCAACAAATGCATTAATGCACTTACTGAAAGATCACACGAAGAAAAATGGAAAGGTTTTGCAACCATTCTTAATCTAACGACAAACCCCCCACAAAACAAACTAGTAATAAATCTGATATTTAAATGATATTAAGACTACAATGACCTGGCTCCAAAGCCAGGAGCTGTCAAAACGCAGGACATCCCTGCACTTGCTGGTTGACTGCTGTGGGTTGATGCCTTGTGACAGGCTTGCCAAATATAAAAAAAAATGTCTTTAGCAGAGCTGGGACTGCAATCCCATTCTGCATTCGTGGTGGGTGTAACTCGCATCTAAATGGAAGAGAAAGGTTGTGCAGTGCTGGGACTGCAGCCACAGCAGCACAGGGCTTAACAGGAGGACTGCAGTCTCGCTCCTCTCCTGCATTACAAGTCTACATGTGCACATCATAAAAATGGATATCCAGTGCCTGAAAAGCATAGATTAAATATAAACATATGCAGATACACTGAAAATTTCTTGTTGTGGTCAAAGGAGAGGAGATAGTTTATGTTTAATGCAGTCAGGAGAAAACTCAAGTCAGACTTCTAGGTTTCATTTGTTTGGGCTTTTTTTAATTATGTTCTGTTGAAATTAATGTTAGGAGGAACCAAAGCAAACATTTTTCTTTTTAAGAAAATAATCAGTTGATCACAAGGGGACTTTTTCATGGTATAAAGGGAGTCTTTACTCCTGCAGGTCCCAGTTCTGTTGATATGAGCCATGTTTTTCCACCAGATAGCCTGCAGAAATCCATCTGACCAATACATGAGGCCAGAGCAAGCTCCTTGCAAAGACTGTGAAAAGATTTCTTTTGATCACATCAGGTTTGGTGCAAACAAACATTCTTCTTCTGATCAGCGTGTGGTATCACAGTCCTACTGAAGCATAACCAGTAGTGGCTGCAGAATTGGGCCTTGATAGGCAGTGAATAAAAACATTTGCCAGACTGCAGTTGAATTTAATAAAACGAGACTTCACCCAAAACTCCTATTGACTTCAGCGTGGCCAGAATGTTACCTATCATTTCCAACAAATTCAGACAGCAGCAAAATGTTGGCTTGACAAACCACTCAGCTGAGTCTTCGCAGCTACAGCCAGAAGTTATCAGAGCATTAAACTCTGATAGTGGCTGGACAAACCCAGGAAAACAAAACAAGGTGTCTGCCCCAAAAGCTGACAATCAAAGCATAAGGGACAAGGAATTTTCTATTTAAGAAAATACTGGCTATCCTTTCTCACTTATTCACCTTAACAAACACTACCTGTTTCCAGCCCGTTTTCTGTGCAAATATGCAACTTGTCAGTATATTATAAACAACAAAACATTTTCTGAGCTTCTAAAAATGGTAACTCTGCTTCCTCATTCAATATTACCTCAGGTATGCAGTCATCATGGGTCACTACTCTCACTATGTCATCCAGTGGCAGGAGTGAATTGCACTTGATCTCTGTGTATACATTCTTTCCTTCTGTACAAGCCGCTAGCAATTCCACTAGAGTGATGTGATATGCTAAGGGTCCGCTCTCATCTGCTCGATCTCGCTCTGAACACATCATTTGGAGTAGGACTGGAAATGATGCTCTGTCGTTGTAGAATATCAACACATCTTCACCACCATTTATCAGCTGAAAAAGATATCACAGAGTTTTAAGCACCCTGCGCTGCAGTCATTTTGGGCTCAATGATCTTAAAGGTCTTTTCCAACCTAAATGATTCTATGATTTTCTTAATTTCTTATTTTGTTCTACCTTTAAGTATGCAAAGACTCTCTAGCTAAAAAAAAAACAAAAACAACCTAAAAATTAGTCTGATGTGGCTTACCAAATGCACATGTCAAAACACTATCCAAGGTAAACTTCTGCTCTTATCTATGTAAGTGCAAAGCTGGAATAACTCACCAAGAAGTGAGCTAATGCAAGGTCAATTTGAAGTTTAATTTCTATGTAGCTCTGTGTTTACCTAAGATAGTATGCCATCCTTATTATTCCTACCATCTCAATATTTGTTTGAAGTTAATTAATTACCCTTACCTCCTATTGTGAGGCCAGGATGCGTTATTATCCCTGTTTTATAGATAGGCGCTTGAGGTGCAGAGAGATTAAATCTTCCATGTTACCTCACACAAAAAGCCTGTGGCTCACCCAGAATTTAACCAACCTCTTCTGTGCCCTTGCTTAGCATTGGAAACAAAGGACAATTACTCCCTGCCTGCGCAAATTTGGCAGGTGGGTCTTGACATTGTCAGTGTCATGCCAGCACTTCCATTTAACAGAAAACTAGTGTATGTGATAAATATTTGATTTTGCTACAAGTGCATTGCTCATCTCAAGAGGATCCAGAGCGGAGGTGGATGCTGGCAGCCCCATCTCAGCAGATCTCAGAGAGAAGTTTTGCTCTAACCCTGTTTTGAACCCCTTGAACACTGAATATACCTACTGCCAGCACTGCTCTGTGAGCTTGACTGGAGCTGGGACAGGACAGTAGTCCCGTCTTCTCTCCATCACTTTCCTTTTAAGCATAATGAACTCTTAATGCAGGGGGAAATAAGCTCCCATAAACCTTTCCTAGTACAGAATACACCTTGGCAGCGGTATGTATTTTGTGAATAAGGCACCTGACATATCCAAGTCTATACGTGACATGAAATCCTAGCTTCCTGAATTCAAGTGTAGAAATAAAGGTTGGTGGAGCTGTTGAGAAAGGGGAAAGCAGTAAGAGTAGTAATGAAAATTAGTCTCCCAGAATGAAAAGTCAAGAAAAATTTCATCACATTTTCCAGGGTTTCAACATTTCAGATTTTGAATTTACAACTTTTCTGATTGTGTTTTCCCTGTTTCTTGCTTATTTTTACTTTGACAATTGGATGGAGTGAATTGTGAATTCAGTCTTTTCTGCAAATCCTGCTTATCTTTGGGTTTTTAAAATGTTTCTACTTGTGACTTTTCAAAACAGACATTTTCTGGACAATCCACAGCACAGAAAAAAGTTTTTAAAGGGACCAGTGCTTGGAAAGGAGGAAGGAGATCGTACAGGGACCCAGATACCATTAATTTCATTGCACTCAATGGCAAAAAAAGGGGGGTGGGGAAATACGAGTATTTGGAAAATTGACCTAACTTTTTAATACTGATGTCTGGAATACTATGCTCTTAGGACATTTCACATACAAAATAATAGAAAAAATCCACACCGAGCCCTCTGGGAAAGTACATGCTCTGTCACTTTCTATTTAGTTGTTCACCACATTCCCATGGTTATTTTCCACTTGTGTACATTTTGCACAGAGGAAAGGGAAGACAACTCTCTCCAGGTTCCCACAGGGTTGCACTGTTATGTCAAATCCAGACCTAATCTGTACCAGTATTGCTTGATATTTTATCATATCAAGTCAAACTGACCCCTCATCCTTTCATGTACCTATCACTGACGAATGAGGAAGAACTACCAGGAGATAGTGAACTTGTGAAATATGATGCTGCACGGCATGCTTACTGCACACTGACTGTGAGGAACCACAAACCGAAACAGACGATGTTGCATCAGCACAAGAACTAAGGGGGACAAGGTAATCATCGTAAATGCAAGGGTAGAAGAAGATATCATCTCCTTTCCCCAAGTGCTCCAGTTCTAAATGTGATTTGCGAAGGGCATCCAAATACTGACCCAAGCAGAAGAAATGATGTCCCTTTAAAAGCAGAAAAGGAAGAGAAGTATCCAGTGTTAGCCAAAGTTCTCACTGAGCATCATGAGCTCAGTGATGGATTAAAAAAACCCAAAACCACCAGCAGTATTTTCTTCCATTGAAGTATATTTTCAATGAGTTAAGGACTTTATGGAAGTATAATGAAGGTTGGTCAGTACTGGAGCAGCTGTTGATGCTCTGCGATGTATCACTCCAGAATACTATAGATAATAGAAAACACTGCTGCCACATTGATCTTGTTCAAAAGTAAATTCTGCTTTCTCTTTTGTAATAATGTTTGCACTGATAGGCACTGTTCTTCCAGGAACCTCAAAGCATGCTTGTAATGAGGAAAAAGTGCCCTAAAGAACCTTTCAGGTCAGTAAACACCATTACTACCACTATACAGACATGGGGACCAAGGATATGAGAACAAGTGAATAAGCCAGATTGGGAATGTTCAACATATTTTATGAAAGTGCTCTTTCTCAGTGGTGCTCCTTCATCTGTATGCACTTTCTAAAACATGTAAATATGATCAGTGTATCCCTTAGTCCCATTAAAAAGGAACAAGCTACAGTATACTTCCCATGGGTAAAAAACCACCGTAGTAGTTAAGGCACGCTGTACACTCATATTCCAGCTTGTCTTGTGGTAAATTCTTTACATGCCCCATCTGGAGGCACAGACCTTAACACCACTTGGTTAAGGTCACAAAGTACATCTAGGTTGTCTATTGAGAAACTGTCCTGAATCAATGGCAATTTCCAACCATTTGGCCACACTGTTCCCTTTATATTGGATTGCCATTCAAGCACTATTCAAATTTCACTCTTAGCATCTTTTTCTAACAAATCATAATTACTTACCTGTAATTTCCTACTTTTTTTAAAACAGATCATCATGTTACCCTCTTTCATCAAAATAGGGGTGCTCCCCCCCCCCAGCAAATTCCTGCAGGACTCATGATGTAAATGTCACATCCAAGTTCATTTTGATTTTCATCATGCAGTCAGCTTGAAAATGTAATATGACAATTTATCTTTGTGCTACTACAGGTCAGTAACAAAATGTATTTAAATTGAGAAAAACCTAAAAATTTCGTTTGATTAGAAAGTAAAAACCTACAAGAAGCTGTGGTGGAAGGGGAAAAAATCTAAAAGCACAAAGGCACAAGAACCATTTGAATTATGTAAATCAAAGGCTTGTAATTGATACTGCATGTTAAAACACTTCAGTCAAAATGAAAAGGTTGAGGTGGATTCCATTAAAGGTTATCCATGTAGGCTGAAGCTTTATTTTCTTAATTAGAAGTTTTTCCTCTTTATTACTGTGGAACAAAATTTCAGCAGGGTTTAGTTTTATTCATACCACAACTAGAGCTTATCTCTGTTTTCTTTGTGAAGATGTCTCTTCAAAAAAAACCAAGAAAATGCACTTTGTAAAGTAAAGAAAAATGTTCCTTGGACTCTCATCCTACCCGGACTTCTCACCATATTCAACTTTATGCACTTATTAATCTCGTTGAACTGTTAAAATAATTACAGTTAAATGCATGAGTGTCTGCAAGTTCAAGACTTCATTTATCATGCACACTATAGATCAAATCCTAATTGCAGAGAAGTCAATTAGGTATTTTCCTAGTAACTTTATTGGCATAAAGATTTGTCCACAAACCACTCTGTGGAATTTACTGGGTCAAACTCTGAATCTAGCTAGTTAAAGCTAGAGTAGCTCTACTGACTCTCACAGAAATGCTCTGGAACAGAAGAAAAGCAGAAACTAGTACGTAGAATTGTTACATGCTCACGTGCTAAAAAAAAAATGGTCTACAACACTATTTAGACAAATCCATAGATGTAAGAGCCTCTTGTACGGCAAAAAACCATGCCATGATATGGCAAGTTTGGTGCATAAATGGGATCCTAAAATACAGTACAGTAAAATGAAGGTTTATGTAACTCTTGAGATTTCCATGCTACATCATCTACAAATAGACATCTCTGTATCACCATGCTAACACTCATGTTTTCTTTCAAGTAGTTATACAGATGGCCTTACAAAATTAGATTAAACTCCCCAAAACGTCTGCTAAAATATTCATTATTTGTGATACCGTTTAAAATTCTAAAGCGATGATGCCATTATATCCCATTGGTATCAACAGCAGAAAAAGCAACCTCAAAATACTAGTGTGTTAAAAAGACATCACATGAGTGATAAACATACGAACACTTCACTTACCTCTGTCATTACCATGTCCTGGCATTTTTTCACATATTTGCCATCTGCTTTCACAATGGTCTGCAGGAAACGCAGGTACTCCACATGACGGCCATGCGTCTCAATGCAGTGTACAAAGTGCTGCACCACTCTTTCACTAATTTCGTTACACAGAAGGTAATTATTCATGAATATGTACCGCATGGTTTCAGCTTCCAGGAGCTATACAGATTAAAACAAAAACAACCTTGTAAGAAGAGCAGATCTGTTTTGAGATTGAAAGATTCACAGGAGGCTAGACTAGAGAAAGGCACATTGGTAAAGGGAAACTGGGACAGTCAAATGTGCACCAGCCCCGTGATTAACCAGTGACCTTAGGGCCTAGCTTTCACTTATGATGGGATTCCTCCACGCTTTCCTATCAGTACAAAATGGTCCTGAAGTGGACATAGACAAAATCTGTGCCCATGTAGAAGGTGAAGACACACACATACACACACTACGCTGCTAGAGCACTCTATAGGAACTTTGGTATACATGACAACTGAGACCACATTCATCCCACTTGCCACGAAATTTTGCATTGAGGCAACCAAATAAGATGATTAGCTACCTCTGGCTCCCTCTGTGGCTGACAGAGGCAAGCATTTCCAGCAGGCAAATCACTGCACGTGCAGTCTGATCACTCTCTGAGAGAACATCTCTTTCCACATTAACTACAGAGGAGCCTAAGGCTATGTTTCTATAGGTGAGTAGCATGGTACAAGAGGAACAGATCTGTAGCAAGAAAGGGATGCTGCTGAGGACCCAGCATCAAGACTTTATGCATTCTTGAGGCTTTTGTTTCAAACTTGCTCTAGTTTGATCTCTTGAAATAAAGGCTCATGAGGGTCAGGTGCGCTCCTAGAGTATATGTTTCTGTTTAGTGTCCTCTGAAAGGAATCCATACCAAGTTTGCTCCACAACATGAACAAAAGCACAATAACTGGGATGATCAGAAGATCAACTTCAAAAGAACAGAAATGCAAGTGCAAGCAGGCTCCATACTTGGCACCTGAGTTAAGTGTCAGTGTTGGATAGGATGGAGTCTGGGCACTAGTCCCCACTGTGGTCAGCTCAGCACCTTTCACTAACTTCACAAAAAAAGCATACGTAAATAACAACAGAACAAATGCTTCCTAATGTATGCAGGCCAGGGGTCTACAATCCTAATACTCACACTCTTTCGAATAAAAGCACGTTTTGCTTAGTAGATCTGCCACTGAGCAAGCTGTCATTCTATATGACTGTATCTCTAAACACACACATACACAAACACACAAAGGGACTGTGACAAAGAGATTTATTGTAAAAACAATGATTTAATAAAAGATCAAATTTATATTAGTTGAATCAAATGGAAGCATCATCAACAAAAATGTATGGGTCTGATTCTGCTGTCACACAAGCTTCATGACAGCATAGTCACAGCACCTTCTACCTTGACTTATAGTCCATCTGTGAGTTAGGATGAGTAAGATCAGAGTTGAGCTAAACATGATGCGACGATGTGACACATGTTCATAGATAACTTCCAGTAAACTCCACAGGTAATATTGTTTTCCATTTTTAAAATGGCAATATTAAAAACAATGACATAATGAGCAAAGAGAAGGGAGAAAAGACAGGAGAGAGAAGAGGAGACAATAAGGGAGGAAAGCCAAGGACAGAGAAGATAAGGCAGAGAGGGCATAATTTAATGAAATTATTTATTTAGCACTGTCATTTTTCAGTAAGTCCAAATTTACTTCCAGTTATAATATTCTCCTTAAAATTAAATACTTACCCCTGGAGTTAAGAACAAGCTGAGATTTTTGTGGAGGAGAACTTGATTCTGAGGATTTCCCCGACAGAAATTCTGAAGAAAAGTGTGGGCTAGATTCATAACTTCATTCATCTTTTCATCACTCTGCAGAAAGAAAAGACAAACAAAATCAGCTGGGCATACCTAAACACACTTGTTAAAACTGCACAATGTGAATTCAGCCAGGAACAAATCAATTCTCCTAGCCTTTATAGGCAGGAATTCTCCCTCCAGCAAAAGCAACTGATCTAGTTTCCTTCAAAGTCCATCAGTGGCTATACCTTACTCTGAATCAACTTGACCATGGGGAGTCACAGGTAAGAGCACAAACTCAAAGTAAGACTTCCTCATGTATGGTTATAATTTCCTAGTTTAAAAAAGTGCTAAGTGGCTTGATGTTCAAAAAAAGCTCTCTAGCCTGCATTGATTTTAAGCTTTTGAAAAGCTTTGGCTTTTATATAGCTACATATAGAAACAGATGTATGTGTGCATGTATGTGTACACCTACACGAATAGATGTGTTCGTACACATACTCCCACACAAATATATGTCTAGTTTCCTCCCCATTTTATATTATTCTCATATAGTATTCTAACTATGATTTGATGAACCACCTATATGGACAAGCACTATTTTACTGAAGACAGCTGAACCCAGTGTCTGTATGATAACATTAGTGTGTAACACTCAGGAAAACGTAGCCCAGAAGAGGTTTTATCTCCTCTCAATGCTTCCTATAAGATCTAGAAAGATGTTGTCCTGGTTTCAGCTGGGATAGAGTTAATTTTCTTTCTAGTAGCTGATATAGTGCTGTGTTTTCGGTTCAGTATGAGAAGAATGTTGATAACACACTGATGTTTTCAGTTGTTGCTAAGGAGTGTTTATACCAAGTCAAGGATTTTTCAGCTTCTGATGCCCAGCCAGCAAGAAGGCTGGAGGGGCACAAGAAGCTGGGAGGGGACACAGCCAGGGCAGCTGACCCAAACTGGCCAAGGGGGTATTCCATACCATGTGACATCATGCCCAGTATATAAACTGGGGGGAGTTGGCTGGAGGGGGGCAGACTGCTGCTCGGGAACTAACTGGGCATCGGTCGGCAAGTGGTGAGCAATCACATTGTGCAACACTTCGTTTGTATATTCCAATTCTTTTATTATTAATGTCATTTTATTATTATTATCATTATTATTATTTTCTTCCTTTCTGTCCTGTTAAACTGTCTTTATCTCAACCCACAAGTTTTACTTTTTTCCCAATTCTCTCTCCCATCCCACTGGGTAGAGTGGAGTGAGCAAGCGGCTGTGTGGTGCTTAGTTGCTGGATGGGGTTAAACCACCACAGTCGTGCTCTTCAAAAGGCTACCTAGATCATTCATTTGCATGCTCAATGCTACTAAATCAGTACAAAATCATATTGTCTTCTGAAAAACTTGCAAGTGGAACTAGGTTAGAGGCATCCACCACAGAAACAAAGATATTATTTCAGACTTGATCCCTGAAAGCTTTTTGTCCATCTTATGTATCTATGATAGCACTCGCATCAGTACCCAACATTGGAATTTAGATACCCTGCCAGGAGCTCCATTAAATCAATACTTCTTACTGTGCAGTGACTGCAGATCTAAGGTTTGCCTATATCAGGAATGGGATGATAGCGCAGTGACATCTAGGTACCTGAGGCAGTAATCATTAAGTTCTTAATAAAACCTGTTCTATGCAGGCAGCCATATTTAAACTTAGGACCAAACCCATTATTCTGAAGGTAGAAAATGGTATCATCACTTCATGTTTGTACCATAGTTGACTGAATTAAGTTTAAAAAAAAAAATCACATTGATTCTTGGGCCTCTTGAGGCCTTTCCCTTTATTGTGTTCACGTTCTTCACCACTAAAATTATGAGAATAACCTTTTCATAGGGTATCTGCAGAAGGTCCAACACTACCAAGTGGGCGCCCATATTTTTCAGCAATCGCTGCTGTTGATTCCGACATTTTTTATTCTGAACACAAAGTTTGCTGAGTCGAATCAAAATCTATAAATAAATAAACAAATAAATAAGCATGCAAGCAAGCAAAGAACCAGTCACGTCACACAGAAACAAACAAAAATACATTCTTTCAAAATAATTACCAAATCTACTTATCAAACAAGTACGTCAACAAAGTTTCTTAGCAGATATACCAACCTCTTTAACAATATTGTAGTTATTGCTTTTATTGCTGTCTATCTGGGGTTTTTTGGTCCCATCCTGTATTGGACTCAAAATATTTGACTCCTGTAACAAAGAACACACAACAAGTGGAGATCTATTGCAATTTCCTCAACATGAACTAGTTATATTTAATAACAGCAAGTGAAGAAGTATTACAGCAGCTCATAGGGAACAGATATAACGCAGATAATAAAGACTCATTTATTCTTTATCCACCAGTCCAGTGAGTGAAAAGATTCACATTCAAGTCCTTCCTTTGTTTCAAATTTGCAACACAATTTGAGGCAACTACTCTATAGTCTATGTCTTCATGCTTCTGATCCTCCTAAAAAAGAATACGTCCCTAAATCACAGACTAGACGTCCCAAGGAATTTAGATACTATGAGAATAGGGACTATAAGTGTATTTCAATAGCCACCCACTTGTTCCAAAAATCTCTAATACATCTGGAAAGATTACAAAGTCTATGTATGTGAACATTAAAAAGTCCCGAGAAAGAGCTTAAGATGACCTCTGTAGTTGAGATAAGGTGGAGTTCTCAGCAGGAACAAGTAGCATGTGGAAATTAGCAATGTTCCTCCCATGAAGAGGACACTTCTGTCCTTATCTCTGGATGATGCAGGAAAGGATTTAAAAACAAATGAGAACTTTATGTTAAACCGCAACATCCAGTCATGACACTGTATGCTCTGGACCTTGGCTCATAGAAAGCCCCAGCTGGGTAAGATAAATAAGAGAAATCAAGGCAGTAAGTAACTGTCAACAACCACACACCTTTCCATGCATATCTCAATCAAAACACAGAAGAACATCTACACAAATACTGTCACTTAGAATACTGGCAGTGGGTTGGTTTTTTTTGTTCTGCTGCCAGCTATAGTATGCCTTTCTTAACTGGAAACACAAAGAACTGAAAGATTGGAGACTTTGGATGCTGAAATTATTAAGCATGTAGAAAAACTGTAGCAGATCTCAAGGCTGCCTCACAATATAACCACAAGGATGTAAACCAATGTAATAGCATAAAAAAGAACCAAACAGGTGCGCTTCTGTTTTTCCTTGTGTCCTCAAACTTCCTACTCTTTTAGAGAAGAGAATTATGCTAAAACACACATGCATGCCAATCTGAATGTTTATACCTCTTGAAACCTCCCTCTGAACTTTCTTAGCTGATGGTGAAGATGAGGAGTTCTATAAATCCCATCTGGTCTTAATTTCCAGTGGGGCAAGAACAGCTGCACCACTTGGCCACGGAAGCTGTTTAGAACAGCGTCAGCACTGCTGTTCAGCGTGGTCATGTTGATCTATGCAACAACAGTGGATTTTTATTTGTTTAGGTTTGTTAGTATGCATGCTGCCTTCTCTCTAGCTGTTTGAATCAATACTTTGGAAGATATTTCAGGCTCTTTGCTATAATTAACCACCCTCCTCTGTTCTGGGACTATGGGTTAACCAAGATTAATTTACCTGTTACTTTTATCAGCATTCTTCCTCAATCAAAGTAGTTTTATAATCCATGTGAACTATATGTCTTATCTGGAAGTGCTGATCAGCATTAAACTGCTGAATCTATCCTTTCTCTTAAGAAAATAAAAAACTGTTTATTGAACCCATAAGAGTATGCCAGGGATGTAGTTACCAAGAGACAATCACACCACTGGGATACCAGAGACACTCAGTTGCATATCTTGCTTCGTTACGCCCCATGATAGACATTCTCTGTCACACTTTTCCACAGGGGACAGGGAGTCATAGAGATCGCACTGAGAAACGTTCTCATCTGAGTACCCCACCTTTAGGAAATGGTATTTTCTGAAAAAGACTATTTCCTCTATTCATAAAATGCCTGGGATGTCACTCTGCATCAGTCTTAGGACCCTTTCTTTCTAGCCCCCAAATGGACACCCAGATTCCAGCATTCAGTCCCAGCAGTTCCCCGCCGCCGAAATAGTCTCACTCAGCAGAACAGCTGTGCAAGGCACTACTCAGTCTCACGCTGGTACAGTTTTGCCCTCAACAGGCTGCATTTACTTACCAGGGGAATGAGAGGCACTCTCAGAAGTTTCAGTTCGCAACCTCAACCTATATATGATGTTTCAGAAGATTTTTGTTCATTCTCAGAACCAAAGCAAACTGCCACAGACCAGAAAAAGAGGAGAGCAAGGGAACACCAGGTGCCTAAGGGAGCTGAAAGTTTACGCCACTCGAAACCTCACTGAACTTTCTTAGCTGATGGCGAAGATGAGAAGCTCTGTAAATGCCACGGCACTGTATTACAGCTTCACCTGAGCGTCCTTTCACTGAGACTAGTTCTCCTCCTCAGATCTGTGTTTCTGGTGCTACACTACCAATGCATCCTCCAGTGACAGGTCAATAAAGACCACACTTCCCATAGTCCATGGTATCTATACAGACTGATAACACCCTTACTAGAGATAACCAAGTAAACAGACTATCTGCTTTTCCCTTCTCAAGTAAGGCTCAGTTATGTGAGATCGATTTCAGCATTTCTTCCTAATCCTATACAGTGTCTAATTTATGTCTGACCTAACTCCAAGCACTTTTCACTATAATTCTGATCTCCAGTTCCTATCAAGATGATTCTGCATGGATGTAAGATTTGTTGTTTTACCTGTGGAGAACTCTAGATACTTTCTTTAGAAGAACATGGCCTTTTTTCTACAAATCCCATTTCTAGAGTCATAGGACTGCAAAGAAAAAAGTAAGTCTCTAGCCCCTCCAGGTTATGATAGAAAGATGGAAACAATTACCCCAACAGACTCAGAAGCCTAAGGGGCAAAAAGTATATATATGATTTTTTAAAACTCTTATGCCGATCTTGCAACGTGATTCAGTGAGGACAGAAACTTGGGCTTAACATAAGACTGTTCTGGAATGTAATTTAAGCTCTTGTGTGCACTTTAACGTTGTTTGGGAAAAATTAAGCAGAGGGAAGTGAAGCATATTCCCTAAAGACTTAGAGGTTCATCCAGCTCAGTACTGAATACCCAGCATCCATTCCAAGAAAGCATGGGATCTCACAGGGATGTTTATCTGCTTGAAGCTAGCTACCTGCTTCACACTTTGTAGATTATGACCAGCACCTCACCTCTTACGTCTGACTTAAGATCTCAAAGAGAGTATTCACCATCTAAAGTAGTTTTGCCAGGTAATAACATTTCTTGACTGCTAAAGAATAATTTAACAGGGGAAAAAATAACAGACAAGGTTCTGAGTTATTGTAACCTGGCACAGCTGTCATGGAATTACCACCAGATGATCTAAGCAGTTGTGCAGATTACATACTACTGTTCTGATACACTTCCTCAGATCTGCCAGAGATAATATTGTGCATCTACTGAAGCACTGCTAATCCATACAGACCCACAGATGCCTCATGGGGAAAAAAACACTGAAAATATCCCATTTAGAGATGCTTCTGTTTCAAGCACATTGTTTTGTCCCCTCTTCCTGGAGTTTCTTTGCTATCAGAGCTATGTGTAGGTATAAAAAGGATCTTATTACACTTTTAAAATGTGTTATAGCTAAAAAACCTTGTAAATATCCTGCTGCAATCCTGTATCCTGTTTCCCCATTACCTTTTCCATTCAGTAAGTACATAAAGGAACATTTTCTTTCCTACTAGAGCTATGCTTGAGGAAAGGAAGTAAGAAGTCCCACATACTTAAGTTCATGAAGTCCAGATTCCTCCCCAGTTCTGACACCACTAAATTCAGCTAAGTTATATTAGAGGAAGAGAAGGACCTACACTGTCCCAAGAAATTAGAATTCTCTCCCTTGAAGTGTTGGATTTTCCCCCCATATGAAGCCACCTAAAATCTGCTCTCCCATCTGAAAGGCCAAGTGTATGCCATAGGTATCTGCAAACATCCCATCTCTTCTCAATGGCTCCTACTTTTCCTCAATGCATTGGCTTCACAATGCTCTGTAATCCTGACTTGGCTTCTTACTAAGCTTCCCCTGGTGGCTTCCTTGCCTATTTTCTTGCCACCAGGGAAGACTCTACTATGGAAGAGAATAAGTAAAGTGCTGTGTCAGAAATCACAGTTGTTCATCTCTCCCCACTTCCTCTGATGAAAATGGAAAAGTGGGAATAAATATTGGTGGGAAAGCCTGCTCTATCTACTGTTATGCCACAAACCTCAATCATAGCAAATCTTGCAACATTTTGCATTTTCTTAAAGACTCATACTGGAGTTAGGTGATTACATGAGGACTTCAGCTTTCACTGAAAAACAAAATTTAAAAAAAAATAAATCAATTACATTTTTAAAAAAAATCAGGTCTTTGTGTTCCAGATTCAAGTTCTAAAGTTTCTCAAATCACAATATATCCCAAGAGTGTGGTACGACAAGGGTCAAAAAAAAAAAAAAAAAAAGTTAGTTCACCTACAAAATCTCAATATTCTTAGGTGAGTCTTATGTTTGGTGGAGAGTGGAATTACTTGTGATGTTTGAAAATATGGGTTTGATTGCGCTCCTCCCCCTAGTTGCAAGAACAGATACTGTCTACTCCTTTCTTCCAGCAAGTCAACACAACTGCCAACATGTAATCCCTAGATTACTTGGCCACAGAGTGATGCCGTACACTGTGGCTTGCTCGCTAGCCAGAAAGGAAGGCAGCTCTGTGACATAAGAACGCAGTTACTGAAAGCAGCAGGAAAGAATACTGAACACATTGATAAAAGAGTTCTTATTTTCTGTTCTGTCTATTCCTACAGCTCAGACAGAATACTGCACATTCTCGCTTTGATTAACCAGACCACAAATTTGCAGTTGTTCATTAAACTACCTATAATTTTGAAACAATTCTAACAGCAAGGGCTTTAAACCCACCTCTATTGGCTCTTCTCCCCCTTTGGTTTGATTGTCGCCCACCTCTCCACTCTCATAATTGCTGCTCTTCTCAACCCACAATTCTGATTTTTCTACAGTCAGACGTAGCTGATCAAGATCAGCCTTGATTTGCTTGTAGTTATCAACATCTTGATTAGACACCAGCAACTGAACCTGGAAATACAGAAAATTGTAAAGCTATTACAGCAGTAGCACCAGCACTTATGCCTAGGTAATTTGCTTGACAGTTTCCATTCTAAGCCCCTCTTTCCAGGTGCTTTATATAACCTTCCTTAAGAAACTGAAACATGGAACACACAGGCTTTTTAGCCCCTATCCATCAAAAACCTTTAACAGAGCCGGAGACTCTAGTTGCCCAAAACAGGATAGTTACAACATTCACAACATTCTCTCGCCTTCTTTAATACACTGCGAAATATTTTCAGCACAAGCACAGATTTACAAGCTCTTGAGTTCTATGCAGAGTTAGCTCTGATGCACTGATTATGATCCTCATGGTATTGAAACAATACAGTTACATGGTATTAAAGCAATACAGTTAGAAATAGCTTATCCCATCAGCACAATACTTCACAAGAAAAAAAAAGGATGGTATGACAACGAATCAGGACATTCAAAGGAAAGTCAGAATGGCCAGCAACTTTAATGATCACCTACATCACCATAATCAAATATTGAAAAATAAGTTAGGCCAGGTTAGAAAAACCCATTGGAATATAGCTCATAAACTGACTTTCAGGTTCATGTATTTTCCCACCATCTGAGTGGTTGCCTCTTACTAAGACTAATCTCACTTTTTCTTCTTTTGTACTGCTCAAATTATCTGGGTTTTTTTTCACTGTTATTTGTAGTTCTTGATTTAGCATGATCCACACATTTCCCTTCTTTGTAATGCTCTTTGCTCTACCAAGATTATTAATGAAGATAATATTAAAAAAAACTAACAACAACCTTTACAGTAAATCAATAAGCACTATTAAGAAATTACAGTTATGTAAAAGATTAAGGTCACATGGCAGACAAGAACACTGACAGGGACATTTTTTTTTAAAAAAAAATCACTACATGCAGGCAAATATTTGTAATATAAAGTTTTCATCATCTTCTCTCTTATCTTGGTAAAACCTTGTTATTTTACAGAATTTATGAATGCTGCTCATCCACAGACATTCATATTCCGTGTTTTCTACAGTCTTTTTTGTTTGTTTGTCAATCAGCCTTTTCCATCCCTTATGAAAACATGTTAAGCTACTCAGTCCTTGCTTACCTGGGAATAACAGCTATTTATGCAACTAAGCAGCATGGCCTAACTTTAACTATCTGGTGGGAGGCCATTATGCTACACTGCAAAAACATTAAACAAAAGCTTTCCAGGTCTTTATCATTAATCTGTTTTTAAACAAGAGAAATCTCTACATCTTACATAACAATGAGACAACATGCTATCAAACTCCTGAAATAAGCATCAGATGGTCTTATCAACATATGTTATATAGGGTTACGTAACAGAGCTGTCTCTGTCATCCAGCCCCATGACATCAGATCTCCCCACCTTAATCCACTGACACATGGAGCCTGCACATGCACCGTTATCAAGCAGAAAGAATAAAAGCTGAAAACAGGCTTGGCTCTATTACTCTTTTCCTGTTATTTGGGCATATCCATATCATGCAGTGGAGCACAATGCAAAGACACCTGAATTAGAACCAGAAACACCACATGAATAACGAGAGCGCTTTATACCCAGCTCAAGTAGTCCAATAAGACAGGAAAGTCTTATTGCTGACGCTGGTACACTGCTTGCAGAACACGCGCTACTAACTCTGTCTCTGAGGGATCACTCCATCATGTCTCACTGAGATGCATGTGTCCCAGCTGTCACCACGGACCTACATTTTCAGTAATGGATGCAATGCTAGAAATAACTATTTCTGGGTGCACAACTATAATGTACACTAGCACATATGGCCAACTCTAACAAAAAAAAAAGAATCTCTGCTGAATTTGGACCTCTAAGGAAATAACACTCTCATGCTACAAACAGCAATTTAGGTAAGTAAAGCAGCCTTTGGAAAGACTTTCCTCGCAGTCAGTTTCCTGGAATAATGCCGTGCCCATCCATACCTGTTTAAATGCTTGCAGAACTTCTGCTCTCTGGCTGAAGTGCTTAAATAGCAGGTGCAGAGCACCTGAGAGCAAAGGAGGATAGTCATGCATGATGAGGTGAATGAGGACCCGTAAAAAAGTTCTGCCCCCTTCATCATCAAGCTGAACTGCATTCTTCTCCTTTCTGTAACAGAAATGGGGAAACAGGACCAAATAAAATAAAATAAGAAAACACAAAAACTTTTGACATTAATATGCCTGTACACACAATCTTCAATTGACAGAGCTCTTAAAGCCAAATCAAATACACTGCAGGATGGAAACTATAAACATCACTTTAACATATTTTATAAGGACTTCAATCCTACACTTATATGCTGTTGCAGCAATCTTGTAGCAGAATAGACACTATGAAATGAAAGTATGTATGTATGAACTGTATCAAATATTGTGATTAAAATCCATATTGCAAAAATGTTCATTTATACCCTTGATAAGTTGTGCCATGCTCATCCCCAATCCAAATTAATTGAAGTAAACAGCATTTCATCAGAGATTAATTTGGCCCTTTCCTTTTCACTCCCTCCTTTTTCAGCTGCTATTAAAATTTCATTTAAGAAAAAATAAGCTCAGAAATAGTAAGAATTGCCAAAAGCATCATATTTCTGGAATCATATTCATAATCTAGAATGGCAGAAAGCAGATTTACACTTAACATATCAAAGCAGAAATAATGTTTCCAAGAAGCCATTCAGTCTCTGTTCATTTTAAAGATGCAGATGCCAAGGGCTGTGTGTTGTTTTACATTACGGGAGTTCAGGGGGAGGACTGGAGGCATTGCTTGTGCTGGTAATGATTGCGAACGCATGAGGGACTGAGAGAGGAAAGATCAGAGTGCCCATATTGTGGATCCTTCTCCCTAGCTCCAAGAAAAAATTTAAAGTCTACGGCCTTGTCTAAATGGAATTCATTCTTACTGGTATAATTATACCCTTAAAATTAAACCAATATAGTGATAATGGTAATAACTCTCCAGTGTGGATTTTTTTTTGTTCACAGCATAGCTGAAATCACTTCCAAAACTCTGCAAGCATAGCTTGTGATCTGCAGGCCTCTGGTGGTCCAGAATATCATGGCAAGTGGTCCACAGCTGATTTGAGGAGTCATATGAGAGAGATTATTGTTGACATAACTTCCTAAATAAGTTCCAACAAAAGGTGCAATGACAACAGGCCATGTGGTCTACAAGAAATACTGAGGGTCAACAGTAACCTACAGATCCAAGAAATTTGGGGCTACAGTCATGAGGTACACCAGAAAAAGGTCTTTCTTTAAAGCACCCATGTGAGGCATTGTAAGATAAATAATTAGTGTGTTTAAGCCCAATACACCTGTACACCATTCCCCAGCTGCCTTCGGGAACACAACAGAAACTTTCTACCAACTCTCTTACAACTAAGACAGTGGTCATTTCCAATCCCATGGTCATCCAAACCAACTGGGCTGTTTGCTTGTTTGAAATTCAGGTCTTTTCTGGCACTTTTCTGTCTATGTATAGGCTATGTAATAAGAAGCAGCCAAAGGAAGAGAAAGAGGTATGAAAATAAGCACAGAATAAACCGATTGTCCATGGGAAATATCAACGTGAACAAACAGATACATAGAGAGAGGTAAAACTTCAGAGAATATACCTGCCAGCAAACATGGTTTCAGCCTGAGCTGCAATTTCGTCTATGTCAGGAACAATTGCTGGAAAAAAATAAAAATAAAAATTTAAAAAAAAAAGCGCCAGTGATTATTGTTTAATCTGCACAGCATAATCAAACTCTGTTCCTCTTTAAAGTAGATGTTATCAAGTAGAGGTCTAACTATGCATTCCTCAACTAGGCAAAATTCGCTATCTGCAGGAGTAGCAGGGAAGAAACAGGACACGGGGCAGAGTCAAATTGTGTATTACTATTACTGAGGAAGAGCCAAGTTGTAGTGATGAACTAGAGCCCCGTGGTGCTAGGAGCTGGACAAACCACCACCAGTAACCCACAAATGTCAGAGAATATGAAACTTTTACATTTTTTGTTAGATGAACCAAACCCCACAAAGCAGACACATGAACTTTAGAATATTTATCATAAACCAAATCATTTATCACACCGCCATTTTGCTTTAGAATAGCTTTAATATACCTTACTACTAAAGACTTTAGTACTCCTCAGCTGCCCCTCTGTTACACAACACCTCCAATTAAAGCAATTCTTCCCTACTTGCAGGTGATCACACAGACAGCAGTCAGCCTTTTGAGCACTTCTGTGTGCACAGGAACACTCCCGGAAAGCCACTCCATTTTCGCATAGCACGTTCACCTCACTTAAATCTGTCCTCATCCAACCCCAACCATTTTTTCATGATCTACTCTCCATTACATTTGTCATTGTGCAGCGTTTTGGGAAGAGTACAAATGAGAGAATAAATAGTCATAGTGGGAAAAAGGAAACACATTTTTGTTGGAGGAGGACAGGCCAGCAAAAATCTTATTTTTATGGGATTCCTTAAAATTTTCATTTTTCCACAAGCTTTTCAACTTTAAGCAGCATGCATCTTTCCACTGCAGTCAAGTTCTTTGTTTGGAGTAGGCTACGCAGAATTATTTTACATTGCAATACAATAGCGACATTTACCTGAGGCAATCCCTGGTGTGTCAGGTGGGGATGTTGTAGAGCAATCAACGTTTTCATTGTTTTCCCCAAACTCTCTCTTATAGATAGACAGCATGTAGGATATTCTGTAGTCCAGTCTAACACTGAGAATAAACTACAAGAAAAAAAGTTTTAAATAAGACTTTTCTTCTGCTGTTTGGTAACATGGGTTAGGATTTTTCTGTGGTGAAACATACAGGGATACATGATTATTTTAAGTAAATGATTTTAAGTAAATACATCCACTACAAAAAAAGAATCCATTACATTCATCAGTTTTCTGTGATTTCTTTCTTTACTACAACCATCCTGTGACATATTGAACCCTACCTTATCGACTGCTGAATACTAAGCAGCAGACTGGATTTGTCCAGGGGCTCCAGCACACTGCCTTGTCCTCACTGCCTGCGAGCCAGGTCAGTACATTCAAACCCATGTTGAAAGCAATTATTTCATATTTCAGCGGGACTTCTAATGCTCCACGAAGATAAGAAGTGGAGAGGGGTTGAGAGTAAAGACAACAGGCTCAAGGCTTACCCTCTCAGATGCCCGACAGCCAAGGGCAGCAGTGCTGCAGTAACTCCAGGCTCCCACGGAGTGAAGCACAAGCCTGGTGATGTCTTTTGTTAGATTGCTAATGATCAGCTGAGGGTGTGAGGAGCAAATAGCACTTCCTTCATGAGCTCCTAGTAGTCTTGCCAGCATGCAGCAAAAATAAAAGTTTGGCTCTGGAAGCTACCGCTGTAATGGTAGCAGAGATCCCCCTCACTCAACGCTCTGCTTTCTTCTAATTGTTAGTGGCTTTTCTTCCTCAGCTGTGAAATCGGAAACTCATACAGGAAAAATCCTAATTCAAAGCTGAAGTGCTGCTTTTATACTGGAGTAGCAAGGAAAGTGACTAGGCTGGAAACATTAGTACCAATTTAAGGACTGACACATATACATCCAACACTTCAAAACTGACTGCCCATCAACTGAGTTTCAGTGTTTCCCACACTTATGCTCCTTGCCCACAGTAAATGCAAGCATACAATGACACAGGTTTAAGATCGCTTAACATGTTTTACAATCAGTGGGGATGAAAGCACATATATTAAGTTACCAAGACTCAGGCAACAGGTGATGACTTAGCAAATGGTGGCAACCTGTTGCTTTGATCTCCAACTAAAGTCAGACAAGCTTCCCAGACCCAGAATACTGTAATAGGATTTGGCTAGGACTATACCATCTAAAAGCAAATAAAATGCCAGTTTACAAAACAAAAAAGGCAGGTTTATTTTGGTTCCATGATCAAGTTACCCTATAATTGTACAAGCAAGGGTTTTAAAAATAAAAAACTCCCAGGTCCACGCATAGTCAACTAAGTCTATCAGGCCATCTGTTTAATTCTGGCTGATGACAGAATGGAAACTCTTAAGTTGAAAAAGCCTTTACTTAAAGGAATAAGAGGATATATTAAGAATTAAATTATTATAAACTGAAATATTTCTTAGAATAGAATAGTTTTAATCACCACTGTACTAGCTATGCATGATAATACAATAAATCTAAAATATTCTTACTTGCCTTTTAGGGTAATAGCACAGTAATGCAAGGTAACATGATTAAATTAATCCTCCTTCACTGCATATTAAACAAAACTGAATTATTTTGCATTTGTGAACTAAGATCATATATATGCACATGTACTGTGATTCACCCAACATATGACAACTTGCTAATCTGCAGTAATTTGACCGTGTGACTGAACCATAACTAACAAGCCACAGATTAAGTAACAAATCAGGATTAAATGCTCTCCAGCCCTGGGTGCTCTTGCACTGGACATGCTGTGAAAAAGGAAAGGATGAGACAAAAATTGATTCTCTTGCTTGTGAGCAGCCAGGGAATGGACAGGACAAGGTTGGTGTCCTGCAATCATCCTCCTGGGCATCAACCAGTACAGCATGACAGTATGGAGAGAATCTCAGCCAAAAAAACTAATGAAAATGAGAAGCAATACACATGAATGGTATTATTTAGGTGATATAAGTTCAAAACACTCTGTCCTTCACCATAAGCCTTAAACTAAAGGAGCTCTGGAACCAAAGTATGCAGTATGGAGGATACTCTAACAATTGATAGTCTTTCAGATGATGAGTAATTAAGGTAATCTAAATCATTTATAAGCAGTCAGAACAAATGGAATCCTTCAAAAGTGACAATGGTACCAACAGATTTGCAGAATTTATAGAAAACACTGAAACGTTCCTTCAGGGCATAAGTATTGCAGAAATTGGGATTTGATATGCAGAATGAATGTGTGTCACTTCACTTACTAATAGCACAAAGTGAAAATTATATCTCAAGAGACATGCTAGTGTCCTATAGCTTGTCAGTTCAGCTGGGAGAAAATCATAGCAGCCGACAGACTATTCTCAATCTAACAGTGGAAATCTGAAACAGACTTCAAAAGTGCATGGCCTTGCATGACTTCAGTGGGTCTAGGTCCAGTTCTGCCCTTCTTCAAACTACTGTAAAAGAAGAGTCAAATACTGAAGCCAAGCGAGCCACCCCAATGTAAAATGAGTGTTAATGAGACTGGAAACAGACACACTGTCTTCAGAAAACATTAGCGAGGCAGATTAAAGGACAAGTTCTGCCTTTTCACAGTTATAGTGACAGAGTTTCTACAGCATCAAGTTCCTTCAAAAGTGAAGTAAGTGTAACAGAGTGAGGACCACAACTGTACAATTGTTCACGGAGAGGAGCATTCTTCCTCATATCAGTGTTATTCTTATAATAAACAGCCCAGGCAGGGGTAAGAACGTAGGTAACAGAACTTGCCACTACATGAATAAGAACTGTGAAATGACTGCTATGTAATATTCCACCAATCATTATTACCTGCAAAATCTCAATGATTTTCAATTTGGTGTCCATTACGATCACATCTTCACTGTCTGAGGTGGTGGCTTGCTTGCTTGGGTGAATGCTTGGCTGTATATCAGGGGCACTGATGGGAAATATAGATCCTCTGCTCAGCACCATTTGGGTCATCATCTCTCCTACACCATGGATGGTCCTCATAACATTGTTTCCTATGCATTAAACAAAAACATGTATGTATTTGCCATGAGCAAAGCTTGCTTGCAAAGCTATATATCACACATACGCCCATGTCATCAAACCCCTTTACAGTCTTAACAGGCATATTGAAAAACAAGTCCTCAATTCCTGATCAAAACTCAGGAGAAGGAATTCATTCAAATTACCCAATGGTTTAGAGACACATTTTCTACACTGATTTTCCAAGAGATCATTTCTTACAGGTCAACAGATGGAAAAGATGCCAAAATATTTCCACAGCTCTGTTAACATGTTCAAGGATTCATAAAAAGTAGAGCAAAAGAAATCTTAGTGGTTCACCTAATCCATTCCCTTGTCTGAAGGCATATTATCTACATCTAAGACCATTTCTGAAAGAGGTTTGTTTAACCTGTTTTTAAGAATATTTAAGCGCTGCATATCCCACATTATACAGCATCCCTAGGCAAGCGATTCCAGTACTTGACTATGTTTATTGTTAGAAAACTTTTATTGATATTTCATTTATATCATCTATTGCTGCAATTTATGACCTTGCTTTGTAGACACACGAGAGGAGTTCATTTTTCATGCCTACTCCCACTGATGTCTTTGCCATGGTGACTAGACATAATACATGGGCTTGACAGTAAGGTTGATTTTGGCACTGCAGAGGCTGGAAGGAGACTATCCCAGTATCTTATATGTCACACAAAGAGAGAGGAAAGATTTGAGGCTGTGCAAGTCTGATCAACCTCTGTGTGTGGTCCAAATGACAGGCTGCAAACCAAAGCGAACTAACACAAGTAGCCAACCATCCCCCACAAAAAAGTCCCAGGACAATGTCAGGCCCTGAAGGCTGTCCTGAAGGTCAAACTAGTATCTGTAATCACAGTGCCCTTCATAAGTTATACCTGGGGGAAAAAATTATTTTACACTCATGTGGCATAAAACTTTATCCAGTCTAGTTGCAATGCTACCTATCACTGATGCTGGTTCAGCAAAATCTACCAAGAAATACCATCTGTTCCCATAGATTATACTGGTCTGTCTTTATAGTGAATTTTGATATGAAAAGCATCTCAGTGAATCAATAACTATCTTCTTCCAAAGGTGGGGAGAAGAAAGAATGAGAGTATTATGCTACCTACCTACATGAATTAGTTTCCTTTCTTGCAAAGCAAAGATCTGAATGAATGGAGGAAAGGAAAGGAATGATAGCATCTCTTCACAGAAGGAGTGCCAAGACCTAGACTACACCAAAGGCAAACAAAAGAACGGAGGAAACGTAGCTTTGCTGAGGTAAGCCTGAATAGTTCTTGTCTGTCTTTTAGTACACTTTAATCATCATGCAACTGACAAGTTTTACTCACACTGAAGAGACCCTCTTCCCAGATAATCTGCTGTAAAAAGCCAAAGCTATATTTTATTTTGTTAGCAATATCCTCCTCTCATGCCCTTCTTTCTTCAATCCATAGAGCTCAAGTACTGCATGCAGGGAAAGAGGATGCCTTCAGCCCTGACTTTAAAAGGAAAACACACAAAGAATTTGCTTTTTCAAAGTGAATGAGGCAGATTAGTGTCACATTTGAGGTCCCATTCGGCATCCAGTCTGGTGTGCAATCACTCTGAATTGGTCTTTTGAAAATAATACTTCAAGTCCCTACAAAGGAGGGAAAAAAACGTATTTCTGACTTTGCATAATGTTAGGAAAAAAAAGCTAGAAGTCAAACTAAGGGCTAGATTCTCACATTAGGCAGGCACAGAAAGTTCTCCTAACTGCTTACACCAGCATAAAGCCAATAAAACCATTCCAAATACCCTTCTTGCTGCAAAATGAAAACGGTGCATTTTCCTTTCAAAACAAATAAAACAGCTGGGGAATAACATAGTATGGATCAATCTCTCTCTCCCCCTCCCCACCCCCTTTCTCCCAGTGTGCTATACATTTATTTGCATTGACCATCATTCAGTACACTTGTGTAAAGCTAAGTTACTAAGTAGAGGACCTTCAACCCTTAAAGTAACTTCAGTTAAACTGACTTTTTGCATCTTCTTCATCTTCAAACTGTGAAATAGATGACCTCCTTTATATCATCCTGTCCTTAATGCTGACTGATAAGCCTACAAGAAGACTTAAAGGTTATGCAGCTGCTTCATGGCCTGCAATACCACTGCACTACATCTCAGTTGAGATGTCATCATTCTCTCTCTCACAACATGTTTTCAAAATCCCTTTCACTCAGTTGTACAGAGGTGAATATAAACAGAGGCACTGCTGTTTGGAAACCTCAGGAATTCTTTATAAAACAACTTGAGTCAATGGAGTTACCAGCTGATAATTAAACCACTTAAGTGTAAGACAAGTGCAGAAGATATTCTTCTGGAAAACAAGATACACAACTGCAGTTTGTCCCAAATGAGGCAGAAGAATTCCACTTTATCTTGAAAAGTTCCTGCCCACCCTTCACGACTGCAGTCCACTCAGTGTAAAGTTAACAAAAAAGGTAGTGTCTTTTGGCCAAGGAGTCAGACAACATCTTGGGTGGACCTCATATTCCTGGAGAAGGAAAGCTGGGATTTTGTCTAGAGCATATCTCCTGCCTATTTCTCAGCTATCACTGGGGTGCTGCACAGGCACCGCAGGGGATGGGATCCAACTCCCTCCATGACCAACGAATTAGTCACTCTCTCTGCATTTCAGGACCACCTCTGCAAATGAGGAGACTACTTTCTCCATCTCTAAAAAGGACAGTGAGAGGCCTGATATAACGAAGACTGGGAGGCACTCAGCTAATGTGATGATGGAGCCTATAAAAGCATCTAGGAAATAAAAAGAAACGAGATGACTGCTGTCCTTTCCCCTTAGCCGTGAAACATCAGTGGTAAAAGATGGTAGAAACCAGTGAGCAGTAGCTGTGAAGCTGCTTCCAAACAGCATCAATATCAAGGATAAACCCTCTGTCCACAACATTCCTTTACTATTGACCTTCATGCAACTGATCAAAACAGCTAAGGATCTAAACAGCAAAGAAGGATTAAGGTGGTACTTATTATCACTGCCATTTCAAATTCTATTGCATTAATGCATAGGAAAGGATTTTAGTGAGAGAAAAGTCTACTTAATCCAGTTTGGTATTTACAGCTGAAATGAGTAGTGACTCAATACTGCATTATTCCTGTCAATAACAGCAGTGAGACAAGGTGTCATGGGTAAACCCATCTTGAAAACTTTTTAACTAACTGCCTGACACTGATTATTTTCAATTAACTCAGAGCAGGCTTGGGGACAACGTTCCCAGAGTGAAAATAATACAGCAACTGGAGCAATTCAGCATTCTTTTCAGGGAAGATATTTCAACAACTATATTCTGTAGGGTGCTGATGAAATATAACTATGTCTTAGGAGTAGACAGCAGTCAACCAGCACGTTCATGTATGGCAATGAAGCAGCTGACTGTCTCTCAACACTGGGAGGAACTGCTCTGTTCTTCTAAAGAAGCCATGAGGATCGTTAATATACATGAAGAGTGGGCAGTAGCTTCTCTTCCAAAAGATTCCACAATAATCAGCACTCATGGTACTCAGTGTTATCTGTCCAGCCTTGGAAGTCCAGACCATGTTAAGCATGGATTTAAATCTGTCACTCACAAATATCAGGGGCCAGCAGCAGTATTGCTAGTGAGTTGTTTCTTCTTGCTATGCTTTTGTGTTCTCTTGGCTTTAATATAGTTATCTCAGCAGGGAAGGGTATGAGTCTCTGAGGTAAAGCATGCAGAAAGGTTATTGCAGCTTAAAAAGTGACTAACTGCATGTCAGCTAAGCCTGCAACAATGCAAGACAAAATACACTGGCTCAATAAAAGAGATTTAAGTTCTTAGTACATATGCACACAATGACTAAAATAACGGAGCTCTGATCTTAGTTACAGCTCCAAAGTGCTTCCTGAATACCAATGCCCAAGGAAAAATTAACTTAGTGCCTCAGCTAGTTGACTGAGCTAAATCAGGAGAGATAGGAAGTAGATGTGCACCCTGATTACTTTTGTGTGCACTCTGCTAGAGAAAAATGAAGAGAAGCCTGAGCTGTGCCTTCATATGGTATTGCTACCCTTAACCTGCTGACCTCCATCATTTGTTGTCTTCTTTGAGGTCAAGGTATTAACATTTATATATGGCTGAGAAGTGTGGCAGGGAGACAATGGTCATGGCAATATTGTAAGGTGCTAGTGTGTGCGACCAAACACTTCTCTCACCAACAAACCACTTCAAGAGCGCTCAGAGCTGTGACTGACCAACAGAGAAAAAGAACACAAGGTGATCTCCATTAATCTTCTTCCATTTTTCCAATTTTCCCTTCCTCTCCCCAATTCTTCCTCTTTGCTCCTCCCTCTGCCAAGACAAGTCAGATGCCAAGAACCTTCCATAACAAGTGGACCCATTAGAAATGCCTCCTGTTGAATGTACGGTCTCACGAGGTTAGCCAATGGAAGAGTGAAATCACTGTACACACAAGTGGTAATTTAAAGGAGCTGCAGATTGACAGGCACTGAAAGAAGAGGAAAGAAGAGAATGCTTGTCATGTTTTGAAAAGACAACTGTGCATCTCCTTTTCATTACTTTTTATTACAACGATCACAACTTCCTAACGAATATCAGTTTCTATCACAAAACTGTAGCACATAATCTCATACAATTTGGCACGATTGACAACACAGCAGCCTCTCTGAGAAGAAAGACTTTTCAGAGGAGTCAATTATGGGAAAAAAATAACAACCACCCAAGTAATCGAAACAGTGGATAATTGACACTTCATTTTCTACATAAACATATTTTCTTGATAAGTCATTTACTGGTTGCAAAAATCCTAAAAGCAGAATATAAAAGTAAACAACAATCTGCTATGTAATACAGTATAGATGGTAAGTGACAAAATACCATATCCAGAAAGAAAAACAACTCTCAAAGGCAGCTGGCAATTCACGCCTTTTCTTCAAATTATTCCTAACCAATTGTTATGCAGCATCCTCAGTTTGCTCTCCACTACCCACAGCATTTTAGGTATTTCACAAACAGTGCAGAGAACTGTGCAGTAGCTGAATGAGAATGCACAATGGACAGCCTCAAAGGCTGGCAGATACCCTCACAGCGAGTAGTCTTCTATTCCATAGATATCCCCCAAGACACTAGGGAAGAACTGACTTGCAGCCCTATTTATTTAAATATTAACTATAAGCACCTGCTCTGGTCCCTAGTTGCCACAGAGGGACAGAGTCTGCTCTCACTAACATTATCGTTCAGTCTTCCTCAACACAGATATAAGAAAGATTTCTAGGACCCAATTTTCAAAACTGCTCAGCCATTTTTAGCTCGAACAGTTTTCCACAGTGCTCATCTCCCTACTCAGAAATGTGAAAAGTGCCTGTATTTTCAAAAAACATTTTAACACCTAGCAGCTCTCATTAGGGACTGGAGAAGCTGGATGCTCAATGTTTCTGGAAACTAAGTACCTAAATAGGAGCTGACATATGATGGGTTCTTCAAGAAATCTGGTACTTAATGACCAGAAGAGACAAATGCACATGCATCCACTGCTCCAACAACTTTCATCAACCTGTCCATAAAAGGCCAATACATTCTTCAATCTTGTTTATATTGGGGGGGGTGGGGGGAGACCACACAGACACAAATCAAAGGTTTTGCAACAATGTGGCATTTCTTGCATTGTCTCTGTAATTAAGTTATAGAGACAACTCTCTGATGTCATCAAACCTGAGCATGCTTTTGACTAGGACACCTGACACCTCAACTTCTTCCAAACACCTCCTAGAAAACATGTCCCTTCCAATGTAGCAGGGCACAAGCCAGACAGCATGTGCTACCAACATACTTAGCCCTTCCTTGCCATGCCAACTTCTTTCACCACAGCCCTTCAGGCCTCTTTTCCCATCCACAACCCAACGAAGTCCCAAAGCCTTCTCAGTCCTCCTCAGCCACTCTCATTTTTCCCATGAAATTAACTTTTACCAACCATAGCCCTGGTGAAGCAAAACTGAATTTTGCCAGTGAGCTGGGGAAGCTTTAGGCTGGTCTCCAAGCTCGCTGCTACATTAGGAGATATCTGGCATGTTGCTGAAAGTCCAAAACTTTTCCCATTATCAAAGTCAGTTTTCAGCAAAGCTGACCTTTTCTCAACCCTTGCTTCAGTGTAGCTGCATTCAGCCAGGTTTTAAGACAGTACTTATAACAGCAAGTCACCTTCCTGATGACTGCTGAAACAGGAGCCTTGACTCCAAATGGCCTTGACTTTGTGGATGTCAGTGAGACCTATACTATTGCTCCACCATAAGCTTCTTAAAGTTTCAGTGTCATCTTAAAGCGTGCAACACTGCCAGTCCTTGGGGATCCTCTGGCAGGGAACTGTATGCGCAGCAATGTCTAGTTACCAAGGGCTAAACTAAAAACCCAGTGGCAGCTTTAGCTCTACATTTCTTTGCCTTTGTTGATTTGGCTACATTGCTTCATGCAATTTAATTTTTCTGCGTGAAAAGTTATGGCCATTTTTAAGACATATAATAACAACACTTCAGTACCTAAAGGAACACATTTTATTTCAAACCCTCTAGAGCTATATATTCTTTGCCTGAAGCATTAAGCCTTACAGCTCTGTTTGTGAAAGAGGTATTAATTTTTACAGGTTTTCTACAGAATTTGCTCATAAAGACTGCAGAACCCACCATAAACAGGCCAAGAATCACACTTTATTTCTTCATTAAACCATTTTTCATCGCTCAATAACTATCTGACCTCAGGTAAGCCTCACAGAAAACCTAATGCATGACATTAAGGGCAGTAGGTGAGGTCACTTCTACATTTTATACAGCCCTCAGAACTAACGAGGCAAAGCAAACCAAAAAACCCACAATATGCAATGCACATACATTTGCTACCCACCCCTAAGTGAATCTGGCCACCTCAGCCTCCATTTACCTACAGTATATCCACAAGCCCTCCCTTTTTGCATACAAACTCGCCACTGCCCAGCTATGGTGAAATTCCACCATGCATGAACTTCACCTTCTCCTGACATTCTGCACGTTCTGTTGATGTTGCCTATCCCCAAAACCACAAAGCAGTATCAAAAATACAGCTTTCATGCCATGGACATTAGACGAAGGAAAGAATACATAAATCAGCCTGCTGGCCTTGAAGGTAAAAAGCATGATGGGAATCAACCCTTCTAGCCGAGTTACATCTATGAAACGGATATCGATTCCTAGAAGAGCAACGGTCTCTGGAATCACATTAATGCACAGGTCTCATGATGAGGGAAAGAATAAGGAGGAAAGAGAAATGGTCCATGCCAAAGAATTAAACTCTCAGACTGACCTCCCCTTTGGTCTGACAATATTCTGCACTGAACAGCAGTTGCTTCACTATAGACATCTGTGACTAACACAGCTAACTTTCCTAAGGGTTAAATCTTTTTTTTCTTGTAACCTTTTTTTTTTTTTTAAACTGCTGGCATAAATTATTGCTCCAGTCTGCCAGGCAGCCACTGCCTCATTAGCTCTGCTAATCAAAGTATGCCTCAAGAAGATATTTCAAATTGTTAACTAGACAAAAAAGCAGCTAACAGACAGGATGCAAGGCTGAGAAACAATATAGTTGTTTCTAATAGTCCTGGATGAAATCTGGTCCTTCTTGGTCATGGAGGACCCATGGGCACAACAGAAATGGCACGTCCAACCTTGTTCTCAACCCTGTTCTAGTAGTCGTCTCACTGGTGCTTCTAAGCAGTATGCATCTCTACTTGCAGCCAAGAGGGCTGGAAAAAAAACCCCAAACCTATCTTCTTGTTCAGCTGAAGCTGAGTGACTAACAGACTACCAGGATGCATCAAAGGGACAGAAGACTGGACAAGAGTCCCCTGACACACTGATATACAAGCACTCCTTTGCAGAGAGATGGTAGCTCACCAGTGCTGAAGTCTCCAGGAGAGTGAGGGCTTCCCCATTCTGACTCCTGCCAGGGTTGAATCCTTTGGGGTACCTCACAACAAAGCAGCAAAGCTTGCGGCGTGACGCAGGGGTCAGACTTTTCATGATACATTTCAAAGAAATGTTCCACAATCTCAGGATGCCTATGGGCAGATCTTTAGTCCCTTCAGTCTACAGGAGGGATATGCTACCAAGCTAAGGACCTAGACATAACGTGAAGGAGCTGGCGTATTTGGCTACTAGTTTCAATAGGTAAAGGGAGGCATCTGTTGAGCCAGTCATGAGCAACACATTTCATGTGAGAATCACGGAGGCAGGAGCAATTGGAGCTTATTATAGATAGTTTTTAAAGCCTGTTTTTCAAAAAAACTGAACATAGCCTTCCTTTGTGGAAGCGAAAGGAACTGAAAGACTCTAACTGATGTCAGTGGATACTGGCTCAGGAAAATTGTAGCCATTTATGTAGAGCTCCTGAGGGAAAGACATACTCTGCAGATAACCCAGGTTTGTACCACTGAGGGCTTTTTCGAATTGATGTGAATCGCATCCCAAGACATATGCAGCTTAAATTCAAGGATGTATTTCCTTGCATGTCATTATTCTCATTCCCAAACAACGTTAACTAAATAGCACTGAGCTGCATGGCAAATGTGTAGCTTGCCTGTTAATACTACCATGTCATTTCATCTTTCAGACCTGACATATGCTGTAGCTGTATGGTTTGACTAAAATCAGCTATTTGAAAGATCAAATCGCACCTAGAGAAAGATGTGCATTTTAATTCACAGAGAATAAATAACCAGTATTGGACAAGGCAGATTGGCTCCTGACTCTGGAATAATACAGCAGGGTGCACTTATTAGGAAAGCAATGACTTTACCTTTTAATTAAAACTGCAAGAGATTATAATGTTCTTGAAAGGTGCCAGAATGACAGCACTACTAAATGAAGTCCTCACTTTATCCTTAAGAAAAAAATGCTTCTTTAGGATACAAGTAGTATATTTTGCAAACCCTGTATTTTTTAGAATCTAAAGGGGAAAAAAAGAAACAGAAAAAAAGCTTCAAATAACCTCAAAAAATGATTAAAAGTTAAGACCCTCTGACTGAAAAAAAAAAAAAAAAAAAAGCTGGCTGCAACATTTTCAAGTTAATTCATTTTTAGGATGCAATCTAGGTAAGAAGCATTTCCAGAAATATACATCTTTTCTTTTTCCAGTATCCTATCTCACAAATGTTTCTAGCCAACTTTCCCCAATGTGTCTTTGTCAAACAAGGTCACACCTCAAAACTACATGCACACTAATTTAATTCTGGTTAAAGTAACTGACAGTGGCATTAAAACCAAGCTCTTTAAAGGAAGTAAGGCATAACATTTACAATAACTTAAGGATCTTTTCAGAATCTTTGCAGAACCAAGATAGAGAAACTCACACACAACGTCAAGGACTACCTCAGCCATCAAGGTGACTCAAAATTTAAGAAAAGGATGGAAGAAGACATCTTGAGGTAAAAGGTTAATTAAGTCTTCATGCAACTTCCACTAAGCCTAAAAATACATCCCATTTTGCAGATTTCCTTCAACAGTTCAACACTTGTCATCTGTACTTCCTTACTTAGCAAGTTGTTCTACTGAAATAAGTGGGTCTTTTTAAGAAATAAATATTAAACAGGGAAGAAGACTCCAGATTTCTGGTTGTAAATTTGGTTGTTTCAATTTTGAGGTGCACAACTCCAGGCAGGCTTCCCACAGCCAAGACCCACCTCATTCTTCCACCCGTCATGAATATATTTCTACCCATTCCCAAAATCCTGACTACAGTCTTCATGATGTGGAACAGTGGCCAAACCAGTAAAGAGCCAAACTCACCAGTTCCCTAAAACTTCACATTACAGGAATCAGATGCTGGAAGCTTTTGTTGCTACTGACCTGGAACAAATCAATGTCAATAATGGAAAGGCAGTACACCCTATCTGTCCCCAAATTTATTCAGCACTGAGTTTCCCATAGAAATCAATACTTTTTAACAAAACTAAAATGCAAGACCTATCATGTTAAATAAACAGATCCTACCCAAAATTTTTAACTTCTATAGGGTTGCCACCTTGGATCTACTACAGCTGCAGAATAGGAATTACATGACTTTTCCATTTGGTCAAACCTCTTCGAGTCACTTGTCCTAGAACCTGAAAATCAGCTGCATTTCTGAATAGGCATAATTACTGACAAAATACTGCTGCTAAATATCCATTTAATATTAATCTATGTAAATTTACAATAAGATAGCAATGAAAATTAAAATATACAGAGCTCAAGCAGGTATTCAGTAGCACTTTCCTACCTTACAGTTACAGGATCAGGCCCCTAGTGTTTGACAAAATTTAAACACATTTGTTTATGCCATTAAACCATCAGTCCCAGGCATCATGGCTGGATTTCAGTGTTTGTCAAAACTGGGTTTTAGAGCTACACTTCAAAGCTCTAAGCTCAAAGTATGAAATACATGTTCTTACTGAATTAAAGCTAATGCCTAGACATTTGTGATCACTGACTGGATGGATTAAAAAAAAAAAAAAAAAAGACAAGACCCACAACTTTCATAATCTCCAAAACTAATAAATTACTTCCACACATTCACAGTACATACACAAAATCGCAACAGACACAATCTTACCTTTTGTTGTGTTTTTTTTTAAAGAACATCAATGGAATTAGTTTTGTAACTCAGGGAAGCTAACTTTCCTTAAGAAAGAAGCTGTGTAAACCTGCACATCCCTGGAGCGATAATGTGTTGGAGAGATACCTATGCTGCATTCAAAGGTACAATATGAATGTTTTAAGTACTGGACCTGCCAAAGAGGATGCTGTGTAGCAAGACCCTTGCCGCAGTCTGGAGATCTGGGAAAGCAGAATCTGACCTCCTCTAACGGCAGGAAGAAGTCACCCTCACCCCTAGGTGACTGGAAGGAGGGCTTCCACCATCCTGAACGAGTGCAGGCAACAATCCGTCTGTCTGTATCTTATGGAAGTTATGAATAAGTAAACACTTCCTGAAAAAATCAACAGACCATCCTGATTTTAGAAAATGCCAACACATTTTCAAAAACTACAAAAAAACAGGCTGAGTTACTTTCTATTGTAATCCTTTTTACTTAATAGCCTAAGAGACCAGTATTGTAAGTTAAAAGTTACAACAAAAAGCCAAGACAGGTAACTGATAAAACAACTAATATATTCTCAACAACTCAGTTTTATAACAGAGAGAGAGGATATCTGTGTAAAAGGGGAGGGGGAACCTTTGATGTACAATCTTATAAGTACTCTAAAATCAAAAAACAGTGTATACCTATAGCTTTGCCTGGTGAACAATCCTTACTGTCAAGAGTGAGGGGGGATCTAGATGAAATTCCTGAGATCGATTTCTCTGTTGGCCTGTTCATTCCTCAGGATCCCTAGTGGATCCTGGACAAGGTGGATCCAGATTCCACGGGACCTAGGTAACATCAGGACTTCTGGGGTCAAACTTGTTTGGGTAGAAGTGACTGCACAAGATTCTAAGCACTGTAGAATCAGACCCCTGGTCTTTCCCATTCTCCCAGAAGATAAAAAAGTACAAGAACATCATTAAGACACATGATCATCTCATACACAGGCCTGTTCCAGCAACTCTGATACAGCAAGGTCTCCCTGTCAAACACAGACTCCAGACCAGTCTCCAGTCAGGACTCACTTATCCTTAGCATCATCTACAGTCCAACACATGCAGAGGCACAGAAGTTCCAACCCACCACCACCACTCAGACAGAAAACATAAGCACTTTCTGTAACTTACTGTGGGCTCAAGCACAAGTTCACGAATCTGAAAAGACTGGACACAGAAGCAGCCAACTACACTACAAGCCAGCAAATCCCCTGAGCTCTGCTCCTTCTAGCTCTGTGTAGACACATCGCACCTCAGCTACGGCTAAGTGATACCGAGCGAGGCAGAGAGCACACAAACAGATCAAGGGCTCTGTGTGTTTAGGGCCTTGTTCACACCTTCTCGTTACCTTGCAGCAAAGATGCAATCAGGATGTGGGTGCAAGACAACCACAGGGCTGGTTTTAAAGGACTGCTACCTGAAAAAAGTTTTTTTTAAAAAAAACAACAAACAGGAGGGAAAGGAAAAAGAGTGGAGCCAAATACTCAGTTCACACAAACTCTCACAGCCCCAGGAGCTAGAGCAACTTACGCCAGCCAAACTCCTGTCCCTATGGTCTAATTCATTCCTCAGCAGCAGGCTTCCACATGAAACAAAGATAGGCAGAAGTTACAGTCAAAATTTCAGCCACAGCATTTGTCTCCAGAATGTCAGCAACTACAGTACCTGCTGCTTCCTCCTTGAGCACCCTCTCTAATCTTAATCTGCAACTAAACTTAATGCTGATCGGGTTTTGTGTGGGTTTTCTTAATGAAAAATACTCCCCCGTTCTGAATGAGTAATATGCTTTTCAGACATGAAGTATGTTCTTTGGGCATGAAGTTCTATGAGCTGGGGGGTCAAAAATAGTGAATAGGAGTTATGAAACTGCTTAAACTGCTTCTAAATTACGCATCCTTGCAATATATGCATCAATGCCCCCATGGGTAGGTAAGTATGCAGCTCCAGAGAAAGGAGAAATGGTAAGATGCTTGGGCATAGCAGTTAAACGTTCAGGATCATTCTGTCTCAACTGCAAAGTGAATGCAGAGTTTATGTGTTTTATGACCTGTCAATCTGAAAAGAGGGAGGCTGAAGACAAGATATGACCATCCAAAGATGGGCATCCTTTTCTTTTGTCAAAGACTGTAGAAGGCCTCTCCAGAAAGTCTTACAGCTATTTCAACATAAAAACACCTGTGTCTCCACAGCAAAATTTCACTGCCTATTGTTAAGCCTAGACAGCACAGCCAGTATCTCTATCTCTGCTCCCCCTTAAGATGGCAGACACAACGGACAACAGTCTGAGGTAGCAAAAACCCCTCTCTATAGCAATGGGCTTTCTAGCCATATAGTTTGCAGGAAAAGGGAAAAAACAAACAAACAAACAAACCCAACAAACCAATCCATAGATCGTTTCCAAAAGAACATCAGTGGATTGTCACATCCTGACCTGAACTGGTCCAGTGTTTAAAAGATAAACATCCATGGAGACAACTACAGCAAAAAAAAGAAGTTTAAAGAATCTGTACAAAGGCCAAAGCTAATCAAAGACACACAAGAAATCCCACCTTTGTTCCATGCCTTTTTTGCTGAAAAAAACATGAGACAAAAACAGATGTGTGACAAAAGTTTCCAACAAGGCTCCAGTCAACAGTTGAGTGTTACTAACAAGGCTACTGAGCTTCCATTTGCACAGTGGTGACGTTTTCTGCATTCCTTCACACTCATTTATTTCAGTCAGAGTCATTATTCATTGATTTGCATGGAAGTGCTCTGGAAATTAGTATAACTAAAAGCAGGTCTGTTTGTACTTAATGGGTGTTTCTTTCCTCTCCTATACAGCCTGAAAGGAAACCCTTCAAGAGAAATAAAAGGGAATTAAGGATGAAACACAATTTTATGAGTAATGAAGGTGAGTAAAAACACTGAATAAGATGTATAATTAGGATTAAAGATGTGAGCAGAGAGAGAGAACTAAATGGAAGAACCACATCTGCATGTTCCATCTTGCCAATATGCCAAGATTGTATCTGGAGTCAAACTGTGTCCAGAGCCATTTAAGAAGAGAGTCCGCAATGCAGTATTTCAGGGACAAAAAAGGAAAACATAATTCCAAGTGTCTGAACATACACAGTCTTTCTCTAGTTCTGTAGAGGGACTGCAGCCAGCTATAGCATGCCTTAGTGTGCACAGCACTGCAGGAAAGACTTTCAGGGGCTTTCAGTAAAGTGTACTGGCAGTGATGGAGGAAAGATCAAGAGAACCAAGTATAAGACTTCTTGGCTCAGAGATGACAATGACAGTCTACATTTCTCCAGAGTGTGTGAACCTCAAAGAAGAAAAAAGTTATGAAGGATGGCACACTTATGCTGGGTATCTGCAGGATTGACTGAGCAAAATGATGATCAGGAAAATTCAAGCCTGGGTAAAGGCCTCCCAGAGAAAATACAAAATAATTGTTGTTTCAAAGAAGACAGCTCATACTTTTTGGTGCTGTGGGCCAGCTGGTAATGCAATGACACTTACACCAGCCACATATTAAAACAGAATTTATCGTCAGTCTCCTGGGCCCACATGACTGTCACACCTCCCTTACAAACACACAAGAAAACTAAACTGCTAAGTTTCAGCACCTTTCTGGCATGCTCATTCTTCAACCCAATTTTAAGCCATGGTAGAAAAGGCAGTGGGACATGCAGTATTGTCCTGAGGTTGCCAGACAGACATTCTGGTCTGGGTTAAAAAAAGAATAATCTAAACTGACAAACACATGCAGAGGATGGCCTCATCTAGACTTCCATCTGGTGTTTCTGCAGTTGTGGGACCAGTAACATCTTATTCTCCTTTTAAGTGAAGTGCTAAGACAGCTAATAAACACTTGTGCCTCATTTGAGCCATCATAATCGCTGCGCCCAGGCAAATGCTATCTGCACTTGCTTGAGATGTTCAGCACAAGGAACACTGAGGCTTAGATCCAGATTTGAAAGTTCAGTTCCAAACAAGCAAAGGAGCAGCAGAATCAAGACAGTAACCACAAGTCATAAAGGCTGCAGCTCTGTTAAAAAAGGTTCCCTTTTAGCTGACCATCTTAATGTACCCTGCAATACGTTCCTGTAGGTGGGTTTCTGTGTGAATAAAAAACCTTGAAAGATCAATGAGACATTCCATAAATTATTTCCAACCTAAATAATGAATTAAACACCGGAATAACAGTCTTTGCTGCTTTTCTCACCTCCATCCTGAAACTTGCTCAACCTTTCAAAGTATGATGATATAGGAACTTGAACAATATCTAGAATTGCCAGCAGCGTCCGGGTCAGTCTGAGAAGCTCACTAAAACTATAAAAGCCAAAGTATATGAGGTTTCGAGCCAGATGTACCACCTAAGAGAAAAAGACATAAAAAACGAAGGAAGTATCAGCAACCTTTGTAGTATTCAGCTATGCAATATAGTTGCATTTCACACAGTAGCTTTCACAGAAATTCAGATATAGAGTGCATTCAAATTAGCACAAGTCTTTCCACTGATTTAAACGGGCCTTGGACTAAGGCCAGTGACATTAAATATTTTTCAGAGTTAGACAAAACAATCGGTCAGTCAAATTACAACAGAGAGCAAAACCAACAGGAGATTTAGGAAGGCCTGAAAGGATACAATTGCATCTGGGAAAATATTTGAGATTGAGAAGAAAGACTCCAGGAAATTGTTTAAAGAGGCAGCAGCTGCAGGGAAGATGGAAGTCAGAAGAAGAGTAAGACGATTGTGGTAAGTTTGAACGGAGGTGACTTCAGATGACCAGAGGCAGGAGTGACAAAGCTTCAGAGGTAGGTTGGAGGAAGAACTATAAAAGCTGTAAGCATTTTGCCTTTATTCAATGTTATTTGAATCTAGAAGATTCAGGCCTATCTAAAGTTTCTGTCAGGAATTTCAAACAATATTTAAAACACAGGATTAGGTCATTCAGAGTACTTCCTTCAGTGTCATATCTTACACAGAGAATAGTACTTATATTGAAGAATCCCTGCATGCCAATTCACTAATGTGGAGAGAAAGGGCATATGGCCATTCACCCACACACACATCCCTCCTCCTGCCATGCAACCATCTCAGGAAAAAAAAGGAAAAATACAGCTGTTTGACAGCAGACATAATATTATTTTCTGCAGTAACAGTCATCACTGAGAACACTGGAATTAGGAACTGGTGCTTCTTTAGGACATTTTACACCAACATTTATTCTACAACTACCTTTATTTTGAAAGAACCAATGCCAACTTATGTGAAATTAGGAGGAATACTGTAAGGAGGATGCAGATAGCTGAGATGTACCTCAAATGTAAGTTTATTTTTCTCTTTGTCTCCAAAAGGAAAGGGCTGATTTACAACCTCTTTCAAGTACTCTTCTACAAATTCCATAGTTAGTGCAAACTTCCTTTTCATTTCATTCCTCGAAGAGTCTGTGAAAGAATCATACCTACAACACAGGGAACAGAAGGAAGGAAAATTAAACGCCTCCAATATCAGGATCAGCTGTCACTAAAGAAAAAACAAACCAATCATGATGCTATGACATTACTGTCAGTTCTCTCTAAGGGGAAGGGCTAGAGGTCAAGGTCAGCTGATTCTTTGTAGATATGCAATGAGGATGGCACATACCTTCCCTCCAACAGTACCAGGAAGGGTTGCAGTGAACAGGAATAACAGAGACAGGAAAGCCCTACAGTTCTGGCAGATAGCACTCTTAAATCTTGCTGTGGCAATTCAGTAAGTCACTAAGTCTCAGCTGTCTTCTCTACCCATCAGCCAGAGTTTACTATTTCCACAAGGAAAACAGTGGATCAGGAAAGCAGCTCGTGATAGCCAGCTTCTTCCTTTGCACCACCAATTAGGACTGATTTTTCATATATGTCAAAACAGTCCTTCATCTCACTAACAGAAGCAATACTGTCTGCTGCACTGCGATACTTCTTCTTCTTTGTCTCTTCAGCCAGATACTCCCTGCCTGGGTCTAGCCCAGCGGCGCTGCTCCGTCAAATCGATTAAGCCAGAGAGGGTTTCCACTGAAGTCAATGGGCCCTTCTCCCATACTTAAATCTAACACATGCTTAAGTACCTTGCTGGATAGAGGCCAAAGCCTCTGCGAACTGTTTCTGGGGCAATACCTGTACCTAACTGTAAATTCTGGCTTTCCAACTGTGGCTTTCAGTTGAGCTTGAAGTATAAAACTGAGTTCCAGCCTCGCAAACCTGTAATGTTAGACACAATTGGATTACTTCAAGTTCAGTTGGTCTGAGGAAAGGCCATTCCATTTTTCCCCAGCTTGTTCCCTACAAGAACAGAGTGAAAAACAAAACTGAAGTATTTCCGTGTAAAGCTACCCAAAGCTACTCTTGGAAGTTTCCAAGAGTAACAACAATTAATAGCTCTGTGCTCTGCAACAAAATACCTTTCCACGTGCATGTTGTGTTGACATTAGACATCTACAACCATTTTGTTCTGAGACTAACCCTTACAAAATACTTTTGTACTTTAGTTTGAAACACTTTCAACTCACTCATGAATTGTGATCTTAGTGGGAATTTCAGTCCACAATCTGGCATATCTGACAGGTACCACAGATTCCTGAGGATCTCTGTCCACGTGCATGTGTAGCATCAGCCGACAAAAAGAAGCCCGGAGATCATAAGGGAGGCTTTCATCAGACATACATCGCAATATCAAGTCTACTGACAGCTGTGCAGAAATCTGGTTGATGGCAAGATATTGGCGGTCCAGGCACATTCTTGCAAAGAGGTTCAGTTGGTACCTTAAAAAAAGATAACGACATATAGTATTCAAAGAAATCAGTTGGAAATGAAACCACATACCTCAGAATCTCACTTTACAAGCCTGATGTCAGCCTTTCTGATACAAATCCTAAAAAAACAGCAAGAGTGACTTTGCTAAGCAAGGGACCAACTTGCCATTAAAAATGCTAAGATCAGGCTCCAGCCCCCATGAAGGCTGGGCTCTCTTTGAAACTCAAAGGAAGCATCATTCAAAGGAAGGTTGAAGCATTTGGACTATTTGTTTTCAATCAGTGTAAGACACTGTTCCATGATCCCATTTTCCCTCTAATCCTCAGGACACTTGGGACACTCCTTCCTTAAAGCATGCCTTGCTTCCAGGGCAGCACAACCTAAAAATAAAGCCCAATAAATAAAAAGTAAGAGGCGCAATTATAAAGAGACACAAAGAGCTGTCATGAGCAAAGGAAACTCAGGATTTTTCTGGAATAGACAGCAAAGATTGTGATGCTTCCTACAGAAAAAACTTGAAACAAACTTTTAATCCCAATTTCTGGCATGACCTGGTTTCCTTTTTTGATATTGGCAAATGAACTGGATAAGAACAGCACCAGGGTCTTCAGAGAGTTTACATTTTCTTCCATTTGAATAAGCAGTTTTACCTGTAGTAGGTAAGAACTTCTAAATCAGCTTTTGTGCCCTCCTTTGCCTCCTGAGCCAGATGCCTTATGGCTTTGCCATGAGGCTCCTTGTTACTGTCAATCCAGTAAAGCCACACTTCCTCTTCATCAATGTCATCTGAAATGACTGGGCATTCCAAGGGATTGTCCATTTGTGTAGAAACCAGCCTGAAAACACAAACCATTCACAATGGAGCCACTAGCAAACTGCTACGAATATAACAACAGAGCAGATAACAAAAAGGTTATGTTCCGATTATGGATGCTCACTTGGTCTGAATGAGAATGTCAGCATTCCCTGGGCTCAGCATAAACTTGCAGATGAGTTCCTGAGTTACTGGTATTGCTGTGGTGTTAGATACACACAGGTCTGATAGATAATCCAAGAATCTGCAGTCAAAAAAACACAGATGCAACAGAACATGAGACTTAAAATACTACACAGAAACATTGCAGCAGAAATCTCTAGCATCCATCACTAATATGCTCAAGGGAGCACATATCACAAGATTTATCAACATACGATCTTTGCCGATTCATACGATTGCAACTCACAACAGAAAAAGATAAGTAATAGCTTTGAGAGCCACCCTGAATGGTGCTGAACAATCGGTCAGGGAGAGAAAAGAAAAATATCCCAAGTGCGACACTTCTCAGCACATCAAAGGCCAAAGAGTTGTACCAGAACTTAAGAGCAGCCTGAGGCTTTCTTCACTTTGGCTGGCAGGGGAGCTCCACTGAAGGCACTCGTCCTTGTCAGAAACCAAAAGCAAGAGTACACATTCTCACTTATCTTCCCCATCAGGTAACAGGCGTCTCCAAGTAGCAAGGAGATGCTACTTGTGCTGGAGATAGCCATGTGCCCTCTGAGGGACTCCATTGCACTGGAGGAGTCCACACCTCCACCTTTTAAAATCTCAAGTGACACGGTCAACAATTAGTGAAGATCCAGCAGGACGTGAAGACAGGACCTCTGTATTCAAAGAGGTCATTCCGCGTAAAGCAGAAATAACACAGCTTTGCATGGAAATCAGTTTCCTATGAATTTGTCTCTCAAATTTAGGCCTTCTGATGTTTAACAAGGTTCAAGCTGAGGCTTTCCTCCCAGTTGGGACATTCATTAGGTATCTGCTTCTTGTCTCTCTTTCATGGATTCCTCTGTGTGTATTAACAGTAGTCCATGTTGCAGCCTTTGCCTCACTGGAATATAAAAAGACTCTCTTCCCTTTATGTAGCTGCTTCTTTTCATGATATTTGCAGGAACTGAGTATCTCTGAGCCCTCCACTCTTCTAGCAAATGAGGCTCTTGCCCAGTTTTAGCTACAAGAGCTGGTGGGGGAGCAGATATGAGCAGGCACACACACACAGTGATCATATACTCCACTTCCTTAGAAATCCAGGTAAAAAATTTGACCATCTACTATCAGCCATTCAAGGACCCAATAGTTTGAACCTCTACAGGTGATCATCCTACCAGAGGGAATCAGAAAATCACTTCTGCATTAGCACAGACCACACTCCTCGCAGAAGTCTGGGAACTCCAAGGGACGAGTACAGAAAGCCTTGTTAGGGTACACGTAGCAACAATTTTACCCATTGCTGAAATGAAGCTTTGTGGCAACAGGTAATTAACGCTGCACAGTAATATTGCATCACAAAGATAATATTAAGTAAACAGCATATAATTATATAGAATTCTGGAGGAGTTACCTAGTTGGAGCTAAAACTCAGTAAGATTTTAAATTTTGTAGCTCATGTGTTTTAGAGCATACTGCCACAATTCTTACTCACACAAGCAGTGCTGCAAAAGTCTACAAGACTCTCCGTGAAAATAAGTGTCATAAGACCAGGCCTTTATTGTTCAGATTGCACCATCTTGACAATGTGTATTTTTCAAACATTTATCGCTCTCAGACTTCAGCCTTAAAGAAGTGAATACACAGCAGTTGCACAATGTAGTTATGCAACAAATACTATGACATCCTCCACCAAAAAAAAGTGACATGGGATTGTCAATAAACACTAGGACCCTTCAGCACTGAGAAGGAGCTGATCTCACATGGTTTCCTCCTAGTCCTGACCAAACCCAACACAGTTTAGCATGGGACAGTCAATGAGATTACAGAGTGAGGCAAAACAGCTGCAGACATACAGAGAATAATTGAAGCAGTGAAGCACCAGGGCCTTGAGCAATATTGTTAAACACTAACAGAAAAATGGTATTCACAATTACAGAGGACATTATTTGGCCTTCAGTACATTAATTTCTTGTATTTGTATTACTTAAGTAATTTTACAGCTGAAAATCCAATTAAAAAAAAAAAAGACAGATTTTCCATTTGAAAAAATATCCATTTCCTTTATATTCTGACCTAAAGCTAATTAAAAAAAAATTCCAACTGAGTGAAGTTCAATGCCAGAATTTTTCATTTGGAACAAGATCTGGTCTAGAACACACATTCACTGTGATCTTCACTGCCCTAGGTCCCTTTCAGGTCTGACCTGGAATCAGAACCTGCAGGAAAACTGATACTAATAAAAGCTTAGAAAAACTGACATCTGTGTAATTTGCACCAAGATTGTTAGCAGGGGAACCAACACAAGTGGCAGTTTCACAGAGGAGCTGCAGAGATATGAGAAATTAAAATTTCTGTTTGTTTCTCTTTGTCCCAATCTGAACTAAAACCACATTTTCAAAACTGTGCTGTAAAGTATAAACCCTCTTTTCTGTAAGCTCTAGTTCTGAAATGCAAGAATTATGGGGAGTTCTGATATTTTCTAGCTTGACACTGTACATGTGGGTTTTTTCCTGCCAGGTCAAAAAAAAATTAAGCTGGGAGAAATACAACAGAAGAATGAATAGCAGGCAGATTCACAGCTACTGCAAATATAAAAGCCTATCAATACAGAAAAAGAATGTTACGTGGACCACTTCAAACCTTGGCTCTCGATTCCTCCTGAGTAAATTAACAAACGTCTCTATTTCTTTAGCCGTGATGTGTTTCTCTAGCAGTTTTCTGTTGTTGTGCAACAAAGCTGTGATGGTGTCTTCTGCCAGAATATCATAACCAATCTGGGACTGCATGACGCAGAAGTTCTTAGCAATATATTCCTGAAAAAATGAAAATTCCCATGATGACCTGTTAAGTAGTAATGTTTTTCCTTTAGAACCAGAAGCATCCAGCTCAATTAGCAATCAAAATAACCCTCAAACTTTCCTCTCTGAACTGGCCTGAACAAAAGAACATCTGAACACCTAAAATATGTACCCCAAGAAACAGATTCAATATTAGGGATGACTAACTCTTCTTATTCTTTCATAAGCCAAAGGAATGAAACCATGAAAGTAAATACAAAATTCAAGAAATGGCAATCAATTTTTTTAAAAGGAAAAACCAAAAGGTTTTTATAACGTTTAAGAAGCTTTCTTTCCTGAGTCTTACCTCTTCCCTTTCTCTCCCTCCAAGACAGAAATACTTCTGTAAAGCATTAGAAAGAAAACAAAGAAGCCACACATAGCAGTTCAATCTTTTATCTCTAGTCCCTTTAGTACTCTGAAGTTAGTGCCATTTTTCCCACTGCAATATGCAAAATACTCAACACCACATTCTGAAATACTTCTTGCTCACAGGGAGTCTCTAGCAATGGGAAATCAGGCTACCTGATAGAATAACCTCTGGTGTGATTCACTGCCATCCCTCTACAAATATTTAAGCAATAGAAACAGACAGTTTTGCAGACTTCCCACTTTATAATCCAGAGCCCAAGAACATAATTTTAATAACAGAAAGCTCCTCAATGAAGCTGTGGATGCCAATCTCAGTCTGCGCCTGTGAAGTACAAAGTGAACCTATAATACTCATTGCTGATCATTCAATTCATATACAAATGCCTACAAAACAAAAACACTGTTCCTCAGCATGAGGCAGTATATGACAGTGACTTCTTACTACTAACTTACACAAAACCCAGTCCTTTCACCACTACCACAGAATCCCACTTGCAAGTGCAGAGCGCGACGTCAAACCCAGGATATATAACTATAGAAATCAGGAGGAAAATTATCTTGAATACCACTGACCTGATTCTTCCTATAGTCCTGTTGGGAATGTCTGAGAACCCTGTAACATAACCTTAAGATGTATTTGTATGGGGCGTATCTCTGGTCACCTAGGTCTTCAAGTCTCAGCATTGATCCTTCACCTTTGTCCTTAAAAGGAGCTTTGAGGATGCCAAATATCTGTTCAAAATCAAAAGCGCTGAGAATGAAAATCAAACCCAGATTTTTGCTTAACTTACAGCAGTCAATGGAAATGTCTTCTGACAGGCTTTATCAACCAAAGTCAGAAGTGAATCACCGCAGTTATCTACATATGACTAAATACAAGTGGGGGCACAATCTCAGACATTACAGCTTTATGCATTTAGCTTTACATTTCCCACCAACTTGCTTGACATTGCTTTCTCTTTACTGCTATCCCCAATTTTAAAAACTGTTAGTTATCTGTCTTAACTTGGGATAAATTAGGGATGAAAAAGGAGGACAATACTAGCTACTGTCCTATTTCATCCTTTTCACCTTTTTTTTTTTAATTTCAGTAGGCTACTTAAGGAGAATATTAATTTTGATTTACATGCAAGTTGGCCCTCATACAAAGTCAGGGGTCCATAAGGGCATTAGAATTTTTCCTATAAGGGGAACACTTGCAGGATTGGGACCATGTTGCAAGCTTGTTTCAAATTTCATCAACAATTTGCTATCAAATGTAGTCTTAAAAGTCATCAGAATCACATGAAACTAACAGTCATCAGACACAGCCCCTTGTGCTTCTATCTGATTCACAGACCAAGAGGTGAGCCTTGACTAAGTAGTGTCATATCTATCCAATCCAACTAGACACAAACCCAACATGGCATAAACCAAGTTACCTAAAAATAACATTTTCTCAAATCACTCTCTCCTGCAATCTATTTGTAAATACAAGCAAGTTATTAATACAGGACATACCTGAGCCAATATATTTTGTTCCCTCATTAATTTTTGTCGTTCCCGGTTTGGCTTGGTAATGACCACATCCAAAACTTCCTGCCCATTATTAGGCACATCAGCAACAAAAAAAATGAGATCTTCCAGTAACTTGGTTACAAACCTAGAATGAATAGACAAATCATTATTATATACAATCATTCAACACTTGCTAGGATTCACTAAGAAAGAACCGTTTAGAACAAGCTTTACCTAGCACAATGGAGCTTCAATCACTGCAAAGTTAAGTTTAAGTTTGACATGTACTTAAGGATTCTAGACCTTGGTTCAGCAGAGGCTTAAATCCATCACAGGCATGTTTACCAAGGCATTAAACAACCAGAGGGGAAAAGGGAGAAAAATACAGGATGCTGGATTGGTGCAGAGTATTCAGAAATCCAAAATCTATACCAGCTGGCCTGAAGGCCCAGGAACAGCAGAAAGACACTCTTACGAAGCCTAGCAAGGATGTTTTTACTTTATCACGGACATGGATCTGTAAAACAAGATGATGGACTCACTAGAGGAATAAAAACATCCTGTCACTAGACTATTTCCCTACTGACCCAAGAAACTATTGAAAAACGACTATTTTTTTCACTCTTCGCTACACAAAAGAAGATTTGGCAGAAGTAAGTGCTAAAAAGGACAGAGGCAGTAGTAATTCCTTCTCTCCTACCTTCCGAAAATGCAAAAAGAAAGAATACAAATGCAAATGCAAATAGAAAGTGGTCATTGCCTCCTTTTTACTAACACACCTCGCCAGGCACGCACAGACAGAAGTACGGATGCCCACAGGTTTCAGTGAATTTCCCTTAAAAGAACTAGCTATCTTTTACAAACAAAACCCAGCATGTCTCCTACCCTGGGGAAGCATCATCTGAATTTGGACAACATCCAGTCTATAATTACTAAACCTGTAGGCATGCTATGAAAGCATAGAAAGGAAGATGCCCAGTAGATTTTCAAAGTCATCTCTGGGAGCCAGACACAAAGCTTCCATTACCCACAAAAGGGCTGGGCTGTTTAACTAAACCCTCTGAGTGAGCTTTAGCTTTAAAAGTCTCAGCCCACTGGTGGAGAGCAGCAATGTCCCGCCCAACAGAAAAAGTAGAAAAGGCAGATGTAGGATGGAGCAACCAGGAATAAACTGTTGGGACCCCTACTTACCTAAGCAGGAAGGTGATAAGACAGGGAAAAGAGTCTTTTTTCCCCAAAGGAAATCACAGGAACAAACAAATAATGGCACTATTCTGAAACCACTCTGAAATGTTTTACATATGTGTTGTACCAATCTGACAATACTACAGTTTGACAATACTGGGTTGCAGCAACACAGGGTGCAAGGTTAACATAGGAATGTCACACCTTGATTATGTTGTATCCCTCTCTGGTTCAACTCAGTCATGAAATGGCCCATCAGCTTTTCAAGGCTGAGTACCAGCACCCAAAGCCATTACAGGTCTGCCTGTTATGATGAAACCTCCATCTGATATTAAACCATCTGGTCTAATTGCTACTGAGAACCAACAGCAAAAATTCCGTTTCATCACCAAAAATTAACATTTTGACCAAAAATCTGTATATAATGCATGGTGGAATAGAAGCTACAAATTAACACTGCCAGAGATGCTGTTTAATATTTAGTTTAACCACAGAGAGCTGAAAACAAATAGCCAACTACATCACTAGAAATGGGATATATTTGGCTACAATGTACAACAAAATCCCTTAATTTAGGGGTGGGTGTGAAGAACAGACATTCTAATAGCACTACAGCTGAAACATGGATGAATACAAAGGGTAAACACCAAAATGATGTAAAATAGGAAAACAGAACAGGGAAAAATAGAAATAAGAAAGGAAAGGGACTATTGGGGCAGCTTCTGGGTCACTCTGAGACCTCCTTCTACTGCTCTCAGCATGAACGTGCGGTACAGTGAACTCCACGCAAATCAGAGTCCTGCCATGCTGCCCACTGTATAGATGGCTTTCTTGCACATGAGAATCAAATGCAATAGACTTCATATCACAGCTCAGAAGTGGTTTATCAAAGGAAATTAAGACGAACACTTTGCATTTGCCCAGGGAACTACCCATTTATTTATGTGGTCCATGAGCTGGGGAAGCCCTGTTTACCCCCATTTTACAGATGAGATACACAGACCAGCCTGAGGTGCAGCAAGGATGCTCTGACAGAGGTGGAATCTAATTCCAGGCTAGCACTCTCAGCACTCAAGTGTCCTCTCCTGATTGCCTCTATGTCCACATGGATATTACTAACCCACCTGTTACTGTGATGCCAAGATGTCATGAGTAACCAAACACCAATTTAGGAAGGAAAAAATAAAACTCACTAACCTCCTTTCATTCTGGGTTATTGTTCCATTCTCCAGCTTTTTAACAGTTGATGCTAGAACCTTGTTTGCATCATTGGCAAAGTCCAAGTCTCTGACCTCAGACAGAGGAACCGATACAATGGCAAAAGCTTCCTTGTCCTCTTTTGTTTGGCACGTCCCAATCTGCAATAGTTTTTGGTTTAATGTGTGTAAGCAATCCTCTTAGCGTTACCCTAATTATTATGCGTATTTTATATGTTAGAAGTGAGATCATCAGTAGAGAACTTCAGGAATGAGTTTGGGATTTCAGCCCCAAGATACGTGTTTACCTTTAACATCACAGGCCTCTCTTCATCAGTATCTATTGGAATGCTGGTACTAGTGACCCAAGTGTTAGTGCATAAATGCCTCAGTCGGACATATGAGTTCCTAAAGGAGAACAAAGCAAACAGGTTAGATGGATCAGTCCTGAGCTAAAGTGGGCAAGGTGGGGTGCAATGGAACACATGACCATGACATGAGACTTGAGGGCAGTCACACCAGCCACGCGTAACAGAAGGGTGAGGGAGACCTAAAAACTCCAGTACCATTTTCCCTTGTCTCCTCCTTTCTCACCAGAACAGAGCTGCAGAAAGAACAAACAGCATCTTGGGATTATGCAGAATGCTGGTTTTAAGTATTTATGTAAGCCTAGGAGCGAACTGTTCCTTAAAGAAAAAAATTAAAAAGGAAGGCGTTATAAAATCCCATCTGAATAGAAATATATTTCATGAATAAAACCAATTCTTTTCTTATTATTTTTTTCTGCAGAGTAACAAACCCCTTCAAGCTGTCACAGGAAAAAAGCCAGAAAGTAAAACTGACCATGGTTTCACAGCTTCACCATTATGATCTGCAAACCTGTGTTCCAGGGAGCAAGCATTTACAAGTACCAGTTCTCAACCGAAAATCAAGTGAACAAAGAGTAGACATGAGATTCTTCTAAATTCTTTCCATATGATAATCTGTGGTATTATCAAAAAGCAGAGCTGAGAAATCAATTACAATTTTTACTCTGAATTCTACTTTTTAAATATATTCACTGTGGTCTTCATTCACGCTGTCCCTTTCATGCTGATGGGCTCTGAGTATTCAAGTAAGCAAATTATCTGGCAAAACTCAGCATAGCAAATACACTTCAAAACTGCATACATCAGTATTTGCGGGTACCCAGCTTTAAAATCCACCCTCATAACAACTAGCCCCAAGTGTCTTCATGCCCATTCAGTCACAACCAGCACCCTCTGACTTATCTAGCCAATCACAGCTAAGCAACACAGTTGAAATTTCAAATATTCACAATTAAAACCCAGAAGCCAACTGCTGATTCATTTGAATAACAACTGTGTCCAATGGCACCATGATCTGTGAGGGAAAAGGGAAACAGAAGCCCAGTTCACCATACACGTTATTTTGTTGGGAACAATTCAGTTAGGTCTACTAGCCGTACAGGTTTTTTTCAAACAGTGCACAGGGTTCCATTCTGTCCTCATATATATCTGTGCAATATTTGGCCCATTATTTTTCTCTTCACAGACTCTCTTTAAGTGTCACTTGTTTTATCCTTATAATTATTTTACCCAGTCACAGCAGCAGTATCATGTTTTATACATCCCTTGTTTATCCATGAACACTCCTCAAATTTTAACTGAAGGATAATACTTGCTCGTGTTTGATTTCTTCTGCTTTACTCACCAGCATAATGCTAGGAAGAAACCCTGTCAATGCAGCACTATTTTTTGCCTTTTTTTTTTTACCTTGGAACCAGGCAATCAGCTCTCTGAAGAGTGGTGGCATCCAGTTCAAAGAGAGATGCGATGTCATTTCCATGTGGCACAGAGACCAAAGTATACATAATCTTCTCCCCTGCTTGGCGTTTCTTCTTTGAAGCAGGAAGGTCGCCGTCTCTCTGCTGATTAGGCACAAGGGTTATTTACTTGCATCAGGGCCTGTTATAAATTCTCCAATTACCTTGCGGACAAGTAATACATCTGAATTGTACTTTTTTGGAGGTTTTTTTTTTACATTCTAGTAAGAATGTACCAGGACTGGCTTTGGAGTGTGTAACACAAAGGATGCACTTTGCCCCAGGCACGTGGGGTCTCAGACAGTCATTATAACAACAGCAGGTCACAAGCTACAGAGAGACAGCAGTACTGTATACATTATTACTTGACACCTACAACTTCAAAAAAACCAGCGGTAGTTGCAGACCCTTTACTCCCAACAGATGTAACTACACAGTGCTGGTTTGGAAAGGGCCAAAGTTGAAAGAAAAGAACTAATGAAAATTGGATTTTTTAAAAGGAGGAAGGGGATTAAAAAAGTAAGCAATTTGCCTAAATCCAACTGTTGTTTTATTTGGTTGCTCATTTTTTCCTCTCATATGGTCAGAATCACAGCAGCCCACTTTCCAAACAGCAAGAGCCAGAATATCTGCTCCACTAAGATCAACTTGTCAGTGGAAGGGGGACACACAAACCATCAGCTAGATTGTATTAAAAAATCTTAGCACAGGTTGATAATGCATTGGAAGCTGGATCCAACATAGGTCTGAGTTTGCCCACTGCAACTGGAGAAGTTTGTTCCCTCTGAGGAGCCTAACTTTCAAGTGACAGATTTACAAAGTTGTGTTGGTGCCTCAAAAGAGGTGTGCGAATCTAAGCTGGTGATCCTTCTCCCACCAACTGCTGAAAAATCCATGGGAATTTTGTGACCCAGCATCACTAAGCAGCCATCTTCACCTTTAGTTACCTACATACCTGTGTCTTCACAAACTCCAAATGCTACCTTCCCTAAGCACATATCTTTGCTTGAAGGAGTAATTCAGAGTCTGTGCCCGTAACCATGCAGCAAACAAAGGAATTATTGGCATAAGTAAAAGCTGCTCCTCTGGGGTGTTGAGTTACACATATTACAAAAGACTAATAACCAATTAAGAGACTGGCAGCCCAGGGCCCTTCACGTACACAAAATATATCACGGAGGGAGAGGAAGAAAGGAATGAAGAAAGCCAAGAGAAAAATCAAACACTGGAAACCTGAAATACTATTATAATGATTTATAATGTGCCACTAGGGAAGAGATGTACAAAGCAATATAAAGAGGCTAGGCTATACTCAGTTTGCATTAGTACCTTGATTAAAACCAAACCGTAAGGGATAATCAAGGGCAAAGCTTTGATTATTCATATTGCCAATTGAGATTAAGCAACAAAATCAAGGATGAGTGAAACTACATAAGAAGTCATCTTATTTCAAGGCACTTTTTGAATCCTTCCAAAACATCTGTTTTTTCATTATTAAGCCTAAAAAATGCCAGCTTTCTATCCTATTACCTCTAGCAAGGACAGAGACAATAGGAAAAAAACAGGAAGAAATCCTCTCAAGTTTTTCTTAGGCTCATCTAGTCATTACTGTCACTCGTTTTTGAGAGGAAGGCTTGCAGAGATTAAAGACAACCATCTCGCACAAGAGTAAACTCATCTGGCAGTTCTCACACCCTACCATATCCCACACCCAAAAAATATTAAACAAAATCGCACAAAAAAACTTAACCTGTATGTGAGGATTGATGAAAATAGCAAAACTTTTTGTGATTTCCATACATATTTTGTTTTACATACTCAGGATGACACCCAGACTGGAAAGGCTGGCAAACTATAAGAGAATCCTCTCAACAGCTTAATAGGTGTGAGTTAGAATCTAACATCAAATGAAAATCTACTTCCTAAATTTCCAATCAAAATGGAAAACTGGAAAACCAGTTTAAAATTCAAGAGGTCTGTAAAGGGGTGAGTAGCACAGGATAGTTTAGAACAGCATCCAGACTTTTTGGTATTTCCCATAACTGACATTCAAATCTAGTTAGGGTTTCCCAGAAACTACCCACTCTACTATAATTTCCAAACTGAAAAGACTGGTATAGAAAAAGGCAGGACACTTCATAATTCTATACATTCTTTTCCCTGGGGCTCTGGGAAAAATACAGACCAAAATATGAAACCCTATTCTACTCTGTGTTATTAAGTTTTTTTATACTCACTCATGACATAATGTCTGACCATCCCCAATAGGTCATTATGCACATGTGCAGGTTTCTATGAGAGGAGGCAAAGTCAAAGGCAGGTCTTCTGTGCTTTAGTAGTTCACGCTAACCATTAGCTCCGTGGAGAAGTTAATCCTGCAGTTTGGGGCTGACTCCACCCATTCACTAGTCGCCCCAGCAACTGTATAGATGCAGTTGAGCAACGGAGCTGGCTCATGAGGCCTAAATCCCACCAACCAGGCTTAGCGGCTGTCAAGTCAGACCTGGCATATGAACAAGAGCTGGTTTTTAGTCTAAAAAGAAAGTCCACATCAACAAAGGGCAAGACAGTGTCTGCAACACTGCTAACTGCAATGCAAAGCTTAGCTGAGCAAAGTCAGACCTGCAGAAGAGCTGTACAGTAGTTCCAGACTGGACTCCAGCACAAAACTCAGAACTTTCCTTATAATGTTATTTTAGTATCTCTGACACACCTCACAACCCAACCTGGATTATAAGTGTTAAGCACTAGTCATGGAAAAAAACATGTGACAAGAAGTGACCCTCAGTTTGACAGCTCTGAAAACAACTTACATACATGGAGTGCATGAGAGAGCAATACTGTTGTTACATACGAACATACATGGATTTATATTTATGTCTGAATTTATGTCTGAGTGCATGTGCACATGCCTCTGTGTGAGAGAGAGAGAGAATGCATACACTCACACACAGAAAGTTTCTTATGATTCATTAAATCTAGTAAGCAGTCATCAGAATCTGCACTTAACCTAGCCATTATTGAATGAGCAGATGAGCCTACATGAGGATGTGGAAAGAAGTGAAAGTATTAGACTATTTCAAATTAATTAGACAATATGATCAGCTCAGGAGAAGCACTGCATTCCTAAGCAGATGAAAACAAGATGACATTTGCTCAGCTAAGAAACTGGCATACAAGCAGATGCAGCCAGCAAAACCAGATTCAGTGAAGAGAAGGAAGGAAAAGAACTGTAAAGGGAGTCAAATGTAGAGAGAAGAAAATTCAATTTAAAGCAGTATGAAGAGGAAGCCAATGAACAGTTTCAGAGATGTTGGTGATGTGGTCAGTGACAGCCAAGGAAAACACTCCCAAGACTTCTTTAAAAAAAAACTACGAGGTGAATTACATGCTAGGAGTATAGAGAAGAAGTGCAAGAACTGTGGGTAAAACAATATTAGCAAATAGTAAATTCATTGAGAAAAAAAATAGTTTTCATTGTCCGATACTACTGGCAAACTAGTGACAGGCTGTTGCAAGTCAAATCAGATACATATCCAAGGCGAAGAAGGTGGCATCACCTCACTCTGTCGTGCACTGGTTAAATCGCTCACAAGGATGAAGGAAACACACATTCAGCTCCTCTTCTGCCTGGCAGGAGTTGGACCTAGACCTCCCGCAAGAATGACCCGGTCCAAATACCAGGTGGCACAAAGAGCAGAGTCAGCCCGCTCTGCCTAACAAAACCTATATGTCCACTCGATGAGAGGGCTGTTAAGCCCCGGTCACCAGCCCCATTCTGCAGCAGTAAAGCAAGGCACACTACTAACGCACAACAGGACTTTGCCAGGAGGGGGAACTGAACATACCCCCACCATACACCCAGCGACCAGGGCACTCTTCCACGAGGGACTTGTCTAGGAAGGCAAAGGCTGAGAGTTCAAAAAAGGAGTCCTATTTAGTGAAAACAAACAGCCATTTTGGTGAGGAGTGGAAATACTGATCCAGGCTCACAGCAAAGTCCATAGCTCCTGGGCTACCACCGCGGATCTGCAGTGCATCATACTGATTTAAAAAGCTTAAAAAACCCCAATGCAGACACAACATGGTATTTGCAATTGGAAGGGCAAATGTAACTGGAGACAAATCCCATATTGTAATCAGAGACAAAACAATCAGGTACAATCAGATTTGTCCTTCTTAAGACTTGTAGCCCAGCAGATAACCCTTCTTCACAGCTCTTAATAGAACGTGCTAGTAACTGTGACCTATCCCAAATCCCCATTATTCACTTCAACTGGGTATCATACCTAAAATTCAGGAGATTTACATGGAGTTTTGCTTATGGAGGGGCCTTCCTTTCAACTGCAAAAAGCAATACAAAAACATGACAGACCTGAAATACCTTTTCTTTTAGAAACCCAATCTACAATTCCAATTGGTAAAGACACCTCTTGTGGCAGAGAGACAGACAAGGATAATGCCCTGCTCCTGAATGAATACATTAAGCTGCACTACAGATTTCAGCAGAAATTAAATTTAATAGCAGCCAGAGTTCTGAAAATGCCTGTTAAATCCAGTACAATGTGGTATCTCAATGTTAACCCAGTTTAGGAGGCTCTTACAAAACCAGCATTTTCAGAGAGCAGTAATGTGAGCAGAACTCCATAGGTTAGACGATTTAAAAAATCCTATATGAAAAGAAAGTCGAGTATATTAATGGCCAGCCTTGCTCCTGCATGTTACGGAGCCCTGGCAGACAGCACAGCAGTTAGCCTCCTATAACACCTTCACTGTTGACTCATTTGTGAGTCATCGCATTTTTAGCAGAGACATCACGTTGCAATTCTGTTGTTAGGAGCCAGAGACATTCTGTAAGAAACAATGTATGCGTTTTCAGAGCTGATTCAGACCTGTGTGCAGCAGCAGAATAATAATAATGTGTCGGCATCTGTGTCTCCCCTTCTCCCCCCAGCCTCTCAAGTGGTCTGACTACTGGCTTTATATAAGCAGAGACACTGCCATTTTAAAGCTGATGATTTTTCTCTTCTTTTTTTAGATGTTTTTCAGATTGCTTATTGCCAGGTTAATTCCTAACCAAGCCTTTAAAAAAAACCAATAAATTCCCCAAGCCTATTCTACTTCTTTAAACTGCACCACCTGTGTCCCACATTATAAAATTTTAATTAAACAAACTTAGTTACTGGAAGGTAAAATAAAATGACTTAAAAAAATTATTTACACTGTTTATCAGAAAAAAAATCAGCTGGGTTGGAAGCAAGAAAGAAAACTTTGAATTGCAGAGTTGTTTGGAATTCATAAATACAGACAAACAGAAGTCAAAGTAGATACATCAAATTGCACCTAGAAGTCCATGGTAGAACTGTCCAACTTCTTTACAAGAAAAGTAAATGCATACCAGTCTTAATCCTAAAAGAAATCTGAACAATAAAAGCCAGTTTAGAACTGGTTAGGATTAGCACTCTCATGAAAATGCAGACAAATGGAGTTAAGGTACCTATCCAAAGACAGCCTTTAATACAAAGGCACTAACAAATGCCAGGTTGCCAGCTGTTCTTGACATTTCCCCAATGTTTATAGCGTTCTTCTGGATGCTGTACATTTCTGTGATTAGAAATAATAGACTACTTTGCAGCATAAAATACACCAATTTTGGATTTAATGGGAGTTGTAACACAGAGCACTGCATTTTGATGCATGATACACTACAATCTCCCAGACTTCAAAAGACGAAGAAGCCTTTTTTTGATAAGGCCTTTAAATCACAAAAAGGTCTTCCCATTTAAAAAAAAAAAAAAATCTCTGGAGTCTAGATGTGAGAAAAATATGTATAAAGAATATTAATCAACTCATTGTTAAGGCCAAATTTTACCAGAAATAAAAGCAGTGTTTCACAAGACGATTTGGCTGGATTCTCAAGTAGCAGCCCATAAATGAGCAATGAACCGCAGTCCAAATGTAGCTTTAATGCTTGGGAACAAAAGTCCTAGTGACTTCCAGTAATATTTATGTTCTCCGGAGCCAAAACCCTTTCAGACTTTTGAGTCACTTAAGGCAAGGCAGAAAAGATGCACTTAGGCAGAACCTAGATGCCTATCCCCACTACTGCACCACAGAAAATCCTTCTCCATTGCAGCTTCCTAAAATTCAGTTGCCTAAGCAACTGTGATCAGGACTTGTAAACCAGGCAGTGAACATGCACAAGAAGCCCTATCACACATTTAGGAGTTAAGGGTTGGCATGAAATGCACAGATGGCTGTGCCACCTTTAAAACCCAGACGACAGAGAAGGAGCTGGTACCCTTTTATCCAGCAGACTAGCAGAGAAAAGAAAAACACAGGGTGCAGGCTCAGTTTCTTCCTTCAGTTGAAAAGATTCAAGTATGCATCTCCCATTTCTCTGCTACTCAGACTTCAAATTTTGCCTGGGGTAGGTCCACTTCCACCTCCCCCTCTAGAGCAGATTTACTTCATGGGCAGTATTTCAAAATTAGTTGCTTCAAAAGATGAAAAAGAAGATTCCTTTGCAGTGAATCAGTTAGGCAGTCACCTGGCAGAAGAAACACTAGATGAAAACCACAAAGCAAAGAAAGCATGTGTGCTCTAGGTTATATGCATATTGGATACAAGACTGACATAGCTAGCCCTTAAAAAACTCCAATTATTGTAAGATTCTTGTACTTTTAAGAGATAATTCAAAACACTGCACCATTGTAACATAAAAGAAATTTCTGCACAGGGATGTGAAGCTTTTCTGCTCAGTTGCTCAAGGCCAGAATGAAGGCTTAAAATAGCCATTGCTGACTCATGCTATTACCAACAAGACTATAAAGGGGTGAAGAATCCAAATGCATTTCTACCATGCTAAAAGGGCCTGTAGGCTTGGATTTACATGGAGGTGTTACCACACGTTGTTAGGAGTTCTTCACAAAACATTTTTCATAAGAAAGTGCTGACTGCATAAACTAAAATTTCCATCAGTTTTGATCATCAATCAGTTTTGATTAAATTTTCATTGAAAGTATTTGTCTAATGTGATTTATGTGGTCTAGGTTTTCAGTTGAAACCAATACCCAGGAGTATTAAGCCAAACTGTTAGAGAAGTCACCTTTAACATTTATGTTCAGATTACTCTTGTGCCTTCTTCATCACCCAGTCCAGGAAATATTTAACTATTTAGATGAACTGGAATTGCTACAACTGGAAACCCTATACTATATCTAAATTAGTATAATGTGGTACAATAGCATTGGATCCTTGGTGACGAGGGCCTAACATCTACCCTACACACGTTTTCATAGGTCTTACTTCAGACTACCTGTAGTCTGGTTTGTGAAAGATTGCAGCACAGTAGATACATTCCAGGGGTGTGTGTATCTTTTTACTTTCATCCAACAGAATACAAGTTTACGTGCTCTGAGATTGCTCTGCAAAGTGAATTGGAGTGTCTTAAATAGGGAATAATCTGGAGATTTGATTCAGAAGTGCCATCATGATGTGAACTACAACATTAATGCAGATGCATATCTTGCGAGACAAGCTCTACTGTTCACAGAGCAAGAGCATGAACCAAAGCATTTCCAAGTAAGCACCCTACTCATTGGGGTATTCTAGAACTTATCTCGATTTCCATTTGAAAGTTCCAAGGGCTTCAAGTGTCATTCCAATACAAAAGAGAAACAACTGTTGGAACTCCCGTATTTTCATGAGAAAGAATTCTCATTTCTCTGGACAGCTTAGCTGTTATTGCTATATTACCATTAACACCAAATACCAGGGCAGATGGAAAACGGATGTTGCCAACTCCTACAAAAATCTCCATTTTGATTAGAACTGCAGTCCTGAAGGCATGTGATTATGTAAGAATAATCTTGGCTTTCATTTTATGAAAAATAAAAAATTCTTCCCCATGCAGAGAAAAACTTGAAAATGTGTCCTCTAAAAGAACAAAAGCCAGAAGACAAACAGCAAGAAATTAAACTGAATTTTTTTGAAGAAGATCTCAGCATTTTCAAGGCAATCTCATGAATCTGATGGAGGAGTGACTCTTTTTTGGACTATTTGTTGTCTCAGTAACAGTAAGGTTCCCTCAGGATTTTAACTCCACTTCCTTCACATGTTACAAACTACAACATGTCTGGCCTTGCCTCGTTAATTAAAATTAGTGAGCATGCTCTTGACATTGTACAAGGCAAAGGCTGTTGCCTCCTCGGCAAAGGGCATAAGGCCTTTGTCCAACCCATTAAGGGTTTGTCCAACCTGCAGCAAGGACAACTTGGATCCTTACAAAGATATCATGATAGAGTTGCCTGAAGTGTGGCAGGGCTCAGGCTAAGCTTGTGCCTGAATATCTACTTGCATGTATTCAATACAAGCAATAAAAAGAGTCTCAGCATGTTCTTAGATTTAGAGCCACACTTGACTGACAAACATGCCCCAAGGGGGCTTGTCTCCACTAGCAGAGCCTCTGAATTGGTATTGGCACATTACCAACCAGACTTGCTTGTCCCTGGTTTTCTTCCTAAAGAGGGTGGTGGGTTTTGCCATGAAGTAATACATCTGATTTGAGAAGAATTAATACATTTCATATCTGCAGTCACCAAGCAGAACAGCTTCAAACTAATGTCAATTTGATGCAGAATTTTAGTAAGTTTCCTACCATTTGCCTTAACATGAGGGAAAACTTCCTGTAATGCCAGTTCTGAGTTGCACCCTAGCTTACACAGATACAGAAAATAATCCCAGCGGCTGTAACATTTAAGTAAAAGGAAAGCTATGAAGGACTTTCATATGTTGGGCTGTATTGGGTTAAGGATACAGTATCTCCCAGATTATTTGCAACATATAAATTCCACTTACCAAAGCTTTTCCTTCATTATTACCTTCCGGATAGTGTGGGTTAAGCTGGAAAAGAAAAGAAGTCAAATACTATCTTGATAGCTTTTAGACATTTCAGAACTGGGGGGAGAAGGTTTGGTTCAATTCTGTATTATGTATCCACCCTGCAAAAGGACAGTGGAGTATTTAGAAGCAGTATGAGAACAAGAGTATCAGAATTACCGATTAAATTTCTGACTGACTTAACTGCATCTTGCAATCAAGTTGTTAACTCAAGAGAGGAATCTCAAATAACCAAAACCACAAAGAATGATGAAGAAAGCACAGATAGTTACTAATCGAAACACAGCAAGTTACAGTCACCCACACACATACACACACAACCACTTCCAGGATTGACCTTGAGCAGATATATTGAGACAAAAACTAACGTGCTTCATGTCTGCTGAGATTTTACAGGAAGACAGTGAACTCAGAATAAACACATCTTTGAAACAGGAATGGCAATGCCACTATAGACAAATGCTTAATTACCTTGTGATTCTATTTAACCATTATTAATGGGGCTAATATTTTCTATGTCATGCCAGGATTATCAAGAATTAATAACTAAAGTAGTATGAGAAGCTTGGATGAAAGACACTGTATAATAGCAAGTGTGAAGTATTACTATTTAACAGCATTTAATATGATTTTACTTTTGACAAGGGAAATATGTAGACTAGAAGATGAGGGATTATGTAGGCAGGTACATACTCAAGTAAACAAACACACATACACCCACACACTGGCTGCACATGAAACTTTTCAAGATTTCACTTACATGATGAAACTATTTTGCCTCAGTATTTACCATATACCCTGACACTGGATATGCTGTCAAAGCATTGAAAATGCTGAAGTGAAATTATTAGTTATATAAGGTAATTTAGTTCTTATGTACATGGTGTTGTTGCTTATCTTTCAGATAAGTACAGTCATTTTCTTGGCTTGAATTTGGCATTACCAGTGTGGAAGAGCCAGAAATTAATTGCACAGGGCAAGCTGAACAAATCCCAGTAAAACTTTTCAATGTCACATCATCATACATCTAACATTACACAGACAACTACTCTGAAGAGTTTTTATTAAGTTTATAAGGTTCTTATTAATACTATATCATTTATATCCCTTTACCCAAACAAGCCAGCTCCTCTCCACATCATGAGCTCCGACTCCCACCTACTTCTGTTATACAGCAACAGGAATGGGAGATGAACACTGAACAACAGACAACTAGAAGTTATACATATATACATACATGTATGTATACATGCATATGTAACTGTTTTCATATAGTTTTGGTTTCTTCCTAAGTTCTCACACTTCTTTCAGCATTCCATTTGTTCACCTGACACCTTAAAAAATTCTAGTTGCCCATTCTAACAGCGAAGCTGAGCTCTCTACCTTTGGTCCTCCGTCAAGAACGGAGAAATCAAGCAGTGCTCCTTAGTCACAGCCACACACAGTGGCCTTTCAGCACAGGTGCAGAGAAGGTACAGAAAGGCTAAATTCTATTCTACCTTCAGATTCTGCTGGTTGTAAGCAAGCAAGAAAAAGTCTGGGTCATCTCAGGTTTGTCACTAGACTCAGCACAGAGAACCACGTACTGAGGACTAGATCTTCAAACGGAATAAATCTGTAATGTTTCACTGAAGGGCCCGAGTGAATACACCTGTCTACCCAGTATGAATTGGGCCTTGATTTCTGCTATTCTTCAGCTGTTTGCTTTCAACATAATGATGCTTTAAAAAAAAAAAATAGCAACAACAGGAGAAACTAGGAAAATCTCTCTCCCACGCCACTTCTTGCCTACTTTAAAAATGACTAAACAGATTGCCCTCAAATTTCCAAAATAGTTCACTTGTGGACTGGGGCTGAGGGAGACAGAAGGCTCAACTGAAAAATTACGTACATCCTTAATGATGGTTTTTCTTGACCCACTGTAACAGAAATAATAAAACTAAAAGGATGATGTTTAGAGAAAGTTTTGAGATGCTGATGTTAAACCGTAAACATGATAGAATGCAGTTTTAGGGCTGACGTTCACAGCCCCATTTTCAGCTGTGCTGAGCAGCTGCCACTTTCATTTTCATTTCAGCTGCGGTTGTTGGTGCTGAGCATCTCTGAAAATTAGACTATTAGCTATTATCCTATACTATATTCTGCAGGTAGAGGGGATAAATCATGTAGTGTTGTATGTCATATTAGACCTGTTCTGACTCCTTCTCAATATCCAAGTACAGCAGAATGAGCTAAGGACACAGTGACAGTCTTAACACTCCAAACTCTATTGCTTTTCCTGATTTATGCAAGATAACTTCCATGTTCTTCAATAAGCCTCCAAAACAAAAGAATCCTTGAAAATAACAACATTAATAATTTTTTTTCCTTGTTGCTAATGAAGTCAAGTAAAATTCTTTGCAGGTGTTTAGAAAGTAAGAATACTATGTTAAAATGGACCCCATTAAAGCTCAACTGTCTTCAAGATTTTTTGTGTCACTGGATGTGTTGAAGTTGCAATGTTACTGAAGTGTAGCTGAAATACAGTACTGCATATTTCTGTAAAACACCACTGGAAGGTGCACACAGTCAATACACAGCAAGAACACAATGCATTGTAAACTGCAGAACTCAAGCAACCGTGATTGTATGAATCGTTATTGTAATAGCTTCATTATATGTTATTTTTTTTACAGTATATCTCCAACAGCTTCTTTTCCAATGCAGAATAATCCAGAAATCCTAATCCTCCACTGCTTGTTTTTCAACAAACTCAGGTAAAGCCATTTTTTACCTTTCCACAGATGTAAGACAAAAAGGTATCACAAAATGAAAGTTCAGCTTCCTCACAGCTGAAAACTAAACAATATCAAAGACCTTGAAACTCATTTCATGTTATGGCAGGCTGATGAGACTCACCATAATATCCCAACACTCACCCATTGCGTAAGGCCACACAACCTAACCACCTGAGTAAATGGCAATCGCTATATGGTGGTAAGGGAGGTGCAATCTACACCAAGTAACACAGACTGCATTAGTAGAGAACAACTAGGGAAGGACAAAGGAGAATTCACATCGGTGAAGTGGTGAACTGGCCACCCGATAGTAGTTGCACTCATCCTTCAACTCCACCACCCCGTAGAAGGCCAGCTCTATCGTGGGAATTTTGCAGTTGGGCAAGGCTAAGGTAATCAGTTCTCACAGCTCCAGTGACAATGATTTATGACACCACAGACACTTCATCTTTTTCAGTTGCTTATACATATGAACCCAGACCCGACTCTACACATTCTCCAGCCTACATAAAATCTCCTAAACTCCAGGAAACAGGGCTACCATATCAACTTTTCTTTCACATCACAGCACCATGGAAGACATTACGGTTTTACACACACAGGCTCACAGTGCACACTGACTTAGGTGCTGCATGAGCTTTTCCTTATGCCAAGGCCCTATCAACAGGTTAAGTACCACTGTACCTGCAAATGCAATTTGCATAATACAGTTCACAGGAAGTACCTGGGACCTCAACTTGTCTTGGAATCTGAATCTGCTGGGGAGAAGAGGGCTTGGAAGCAAACTAGCAAACTTGTCAGCAGACAAGGACAGTCAATATCATGAGAAGGCCACCACCACACAAGATCATATTTTTAAACACTAAAATCATTGACTATATTGGGGTTTATAGAAAGATTTGCCACTACAGGGAAGATAATACATTATTTTAAATCTGAACAGAACTAGCATTTACTTGCACTCTTTTGTAAGAAGCCAAATTCCCAACTCATGATCTACACAGAGTATCTGAGAGACCCTGAAGGTCAGGGTCAGCATTGCAGGTGGTCCTCCTGGGTGTATAAAAATTGATGTCTCTGACAGATTTCAGGCTCAGCCTTTGCACATGGCGGTATGTAAAAAGAGTAGATGTATGAATGCATACATATACTAATATACTCACCAGAAGACCCTCAGCAGAGAGTATGTGTGACAAACACGTAATAGAAGCCAGCTTTTACAGGTGGAAAACTGAGGTAAAGACAAAGCCTTTAACTCTTCCTGGTTACAATTATTTGGAAGGGCAAGGAATCTCATTCCTGAATTTTTGCCTAGTACCCTCACAAAGGGATCATCCTCCTGTAGAGTCTGCATAGGAGGAAGACAACTTTTGTCTATGCGTGTTACTTCTGGTATTTGGTGCTCGGAGAATGCAAGTGCCCTGCTAATCCTGAAAGGTATTCTGCTAGATTGAGTGCCAGAAGTTCCAGGCTCTGTCATCTTCACTGATGACGTCTCTACTGATTAAAGCTAGTCAAAGTTGTATCTTAAATTTTTCAATACATAAGACTTCACAGTGCATAATCTCCTGAGGTTCCACGATTGAGCAGAACAACTTTTTACTAACAAGTTATTCCTGCCTTTAATTTTATTTTCGCATCTTCACATAGTAAAACATGCTTTACAGTCCAACAACTGAATTATAAATCTCAGTCCATACTGCGGACAAACAGTTTGGAATTTCACATTTATACTGAATGCTGCTTTCTTAGAGGAATGCATGGGAAGTATCCAAACAGGCTATTCTTGGATACTCAATTAAGAAGGAGAGAGAGGAGTTTGGGGGAAGAAACACCCATGCTTATTTTAATCAAATTTTGTTGACTAGGTAAAGGATATTTAAAACATTTTGTCAGGAAAAGAATTAGATTGCCAAATTTCAGCTAAATGAGCATTTTAATGACTTCGTTAATACCCGCATTTATGATGGAAACCCTGACAAACAAAGAATAAAAGGATCTAATTCAACACACGTAAACAGTTCCCATTTCATTTGATAACCAGCCTGTTAACGCACAGCCTGTTACCCAATCAACAAGGACAAGTGTTTCAGTGAAAAAAAAGCCAGCACAAAAGAAAAAAAAAATCCACTTCTCAAACCTTGCATCTTCATTAGGCTTGCTTTGTTCTTTGTTAATGTCATACTGATTAGCTTTCGATAAATCCAAAGGAGTTTTGCACAATTTCAAAGACTCAAGTGGTATTCAAAGGATTTTTGCCATGGTATTAACTTGCCGGAGAGGGACTGGCAACGACTCTACCTCGATAAACCCCATTCAACACAGCCACAGCATCGGCACGAAGTTCCTGATAATCATCATCTGAGGAAAGTTTAAAATCTTAAAAAGCCTTTTATTTCAGGATTGTATTTTGCTGCTGTTTTGCTTATGAGCCATGTCTTAGCAGATCAGATGAGTTTCCAGGGAGCGCTGGGAGAGCTGAATCTTTTTGTCTGCTTCAGACCCCCCCATGCGGCACAGGCAGTGAGGTGGACAGGGACAGCCACCCCTGCGTGGGGGAACTACCTGCTAGTCAAAAACGGGAATGAGAATCAGCTCCAACACTTTCCTGTCCCAGTTATTCACCCTTGTCATAAGAAGAAAGGATAGGTTATTTGATGGCATTTTTAGCTGCTGTATAAGCAATGGCAGTCCAGTGCTTTGCTATACCTAAATCACCACTGATTTAGAGGTCTCACAACAGCAGCATTAGGTGGAGCTGCCACAACACGTAGGTCTACGTTAGGGCAGGGGAGAGTGGTGACTGAGAAATCCCTTTGCTTCTATGGTGATCAAAGGTAGAGAATGCCTGGTGCTCAGTCCCACACAGCTATATCCCATTCTGCAGAGGAAGTCAAAAGAAAGAAAAATGTCTAAGAGATCCTTTACTCTAACCTGAATGCTGGGCCATAACCTCAGTATGAGCTTCAGTGGCTCCATGCTAACGTGTGCTATATGAAAAAGCATCCTCATCTCTTAAAGGGTTATGTTCTAAATATTAATATTCCATATGCCTTTCAGTGGTCCTCCCAGAAATAACTAGGGATGATTGAATTGGACATTACTGAAATTTCTACCATTAAAAAAAACAAAACAAAAAACACACACACACAAAACCCCAACAACAATTAAAAAAAACCAAACAAACGAGGGAAGCCTTCTAAACCTCCACCAAGCATTAAAAGTAAAGAAAAAGAGGCACAAATATAATTGAATAAAAACTTCTTAAGTAATCTTGAAATAATAATTAAAAAAAAAAACGCACTGAAGAACAGACCACTTGTCTACATTTGCTGTTTCAGAACACATCAAAATGCAATACCAGCAGACATTGCATGTTTAGTAACAGAAGCAGTCCTTAAAATGACTAAATGACAATAAATGCTGCATTAATGGCTTGGCACTTCCCTTTCTACTCAAGCTCCTACGTATACAAACACAGCTCAAATACAGCCAACTTCAGAAAGGACTGAAAAAGCCTAGCTGAACACAGGCTCACAGATCACTACTGCAAAACTAGCTGGCTGGGGGAAAAAAATCCTTCCTCTGAGATCCAGATTTCTGAAGGTATTTGCACACCGACAGATACAAATGTCCCTAACTTCCACCAAAGTCAAGACAAGTCAGGTGAAGAAATTTAGCTGCATTCCCCAGATTCTTAAAAACCCTGGAAAATCTAGTCCTGGGTTTTGCTAAATGGACATCTTCTAACTCTGTCACTTTAAAAAGCCACATCCAAGTCTGCAGAACAGGTCAGACTGGCTCTGTAAATCAGTAATCCATCTTTCTCCTCCTCCTCTAGTCTCTGGATCTCTTCCATCTCTTCACGCATAGCTGTAAATTATCCTTCACTCTTTATAGAGCTTTAAAACAAAACCACACTCCTCCTGTGAGACAGTGAAAAATAGAAACAGGGCTTATGGTGCTGAGTTCACCGTGTCACCTTGGCAAGCCCTTTTTCTTACCTTTAATCACTGAGCCCAACAGATAGAAACTAATCAGAATGCTGTATTAACATTTAACAAAGCGACTGGGAAAAAACTACTCAAACAGAAGATTTTGAAGCAATCTCCAGGTAAGGAGGTCCCGCAGTACCCACAAATTAAATGTGCGAAGGCCTTGGTGGATGCTGCCACCTCCTGGTACCTTCTCCGGTTTGCAAACCTTTATCCTTGAGCAAAAGGTACCTGCACATCTCGGTTAAACAAGGCTGTTTTTATCCAGTTTTTATTCACCATACTGTTTCTAAAGGCAGAAGGAACCACAGAGCATTTACCACTATGCTCTCCACCTCTGCATGAGCCTTATGATCAGTGGATGTATACATTTTTCTGCAAAGGCTTGCTTCCATGTCACCCCAAAAAATAACGCTGACAAACAGCAGTCCCTTTTTGCTTCCTGAACACAAAAGATCTCTGTTAGTAGTCCACTTTCCAAAAACTGGATATCAAAAGGCCTAAATTATGGCCTTCAAATATTCAATCTCAGTTGCCTTAATAAAACATCCTATGCAGTACTCCATTTTCCACATCAGTTTAAGAAGGTGAAAGAAAAATAAGTCCATAAAACTACAGACAGTTTCTCCAGGGCTCCAAAGGGTTAATCCTGGTTTATAGCCTCAAGTTTAAGAACCAATTTCCCTTTTACTTTTTTTTTAAATCATAGCTAATGCTGAGGATACTATTACTCATACAAATATGTAATCTTTCTCAAAATGTCATTAAATGCTTTGTTTTCTATCCTTGTGGCAGCAAGTTCCACTTCTTTACTATGTCCTATTCAGAAGGCAGGAGAGGATTATTTTCTATCAATATTAATTTGAACACGCACTCAGCTATCTTCACTATGATCCAAATCAAGTGATTATTACAAGAGGATTAAATTTATTACGAACAGTATGGCTCTGTCCACACAGATATACACATATTATAATGATATACATCATATTATAACAATGTATGTCATATGGCAGGCTAATATTTTTAATACCGAGACATAACAGAAATCCATTTAAAAGAATGTAAAAGAAGATCAACAGCAGTTCTCAATTTAAAGTGAATGATGTACATAAGCTTCTCTGAAAACAAACTTGGGCAATTTTGACAGAAAAGTAGAGTGAGATAAAGTGGGAAGAAATTATTCAAGAAAGACAAGAGAAATGTGAGTAACTTTTATTGGCCATTGATTCAAGAGTTCTCAGCAAGTGGTTTACACCAGCACAAGGTGAAATTCAGCTGACAGTCCCACAAGGCGAGGCCTTTGATGCTGGCTTCAGCAGCTCCTGTTAACCCACCCCAACCACTTGTGCCACTGGTGCCTTAGCTCAGTGACCCTGTTTACAGCACAGAATACTCCCTCTTCCCCGCACCCTGGAGTCCATGCCGACCCCACCTCAGGGACGGCACGTTGTGTCACAGGACCGCAATCAAATACCTGCGGACACACGACATTTCTGCAAGCCTACATTGCCACTGAAGCACACTCTTACTACAGCCTTGGTGAGTTGCACTGGACTTCCTGTTCAATTTAGAGTATTCATGTAATTGTCATTTCACCTCATGTGCATGTAACCTTGTGCTGCTCAGGCCAACTGGCTTCAATCATTCCTACCTTTAAAAGAAACTCCACTGAGCATCCAGTGCTACAATAACCCCAAAGCTGGAAGTATGTTTCATGAGGGATTTTAACAAGAGTTTAGAACTAAACTCTGATCAGATTTGATCCACTTTACGGCTTAAACCCTGCACTTTCACTCTTGCAGAAAGAAGAAAGTGAACCCTATATAAGAAAGCCAGAGGAGTTTTCCAGTAGGACATGCATCAAGGATGTGCATCAAATTGCTATTTCTGCCCAAAGCAGCTAGCTAGTGGACAGCTTTATCTCTGTGACTTGTCCATCACCAGAATATGTGCTAAAGAGCTTGCCGTACCAATCATCCTATACAAGCCATTTATGAAGTATATTCACATGTAGAAGTTAAAAGCAGCTGTTGTGGAGGCTTCAGTCCTATAACAGTCAAAGAATTCCAGGGGGTGGCTGCACAAATGAAAACTGTTGAAGAAGTCCAAACTCATCAGGTCAGTATCTGAGACACCCTTGACCCCTGAGCACATAAATGCTCACATTCCGCTGACTTCAAAGACAAGGCTAATCCTGAGAACTCTACTGAATGAGGGCCTTTATATGAGCAACAATTTGGTTGAATGAATGAAGCACACTCCAAGTCAGAAAAAGTATGTTTGGTCCTGCCATTACCTCTGATCTCATTGCCTCCACCTATTGCATTGGCCAGCCTTTTCTCACTCTTCTCTTTCATCTAGAAGAACTTCAGGGCATGGATTACCTTTTGGAGCAACATCAGTACCCTACACGCTACCTTGGAAGACACAGTAATAATTTGAACCGCTGTTTATGGCCATAATTTTATAGAATCACAGAAGGTAAACATTAAGGCTGCCATCTTACCTACATTACCATAATTCATTTAGTATAGTATAATTAATTCAGTGTTAAAGACAATTACCTCACCAGATTTACTGCCATATCTTGGCCAAGGTATCTAGTAACTCCAGTTTAGTCTATTCAACTAAGTAAAACAGAATTATCACAGACTTTTCCTTACAAATTCTGCACTGTGATTATGTACATGTTCACAATGTTTCACAAGCAATGTACTGTGGTTTATCTATTGTCTACTGCAGTATCTGAGACTAGCATGTGATTTGATATTTGCATATATATATTGTGATTATTTTAGCAATATCCATCTCACCTGAGAAGTTTAATATGAAATGACAGGCTTATCCTGAATTTCTTGTGTGTGCATATCTGTATTCACGGGCACACATATTTCTGTTTAACATCCTCATACAGCAAGTGTTAATAGTTTCAGTACAGATCATCCAGTTTAGAAATCACAGAACTGGAACTGCTATACACCTGGAGAACAATATTAAAAGTGCATGTTCTGGTTCAGCACTATCACCAAGCTGATACTCAGTTCAGAGACTTTTATCCTGGTGATTAGAATATTGAAAATGTTAGGTGTGCTCATGAGAAAGGCACAGCTGTGTGGTCCCAACCTGCAGCATTTGAAAGGCTGTTCAAGTAAATTGCAGCTCTCTCCCACACACAGATAGATAGATTTGGGTGCATTCTACATGTGGTACATGCACTGAAAAGACTTAAAAGAAAATTGTGAAAGTCTTTGTTACTTTGAAGTATTCAATTTTCACCTAACCTTACAGCCTCTTTTTATAAATATAAAACTTCAAAATAACTTGGGTCATTTTGCTGTAACCAGGACCAAAAAAGAATCTTCTACAGAACTTTTTCTAAAAGACTGCTGACTCTGTGAAGATGAGAATAAAACTCAGCAGCCTGGATTTTAGCTGGTGGCTTAGTGTCTAAATGCCCTGCTAAGGATCTGGCTTAGCTCTTTTGGGTGAAATCAAGCTCTTGTGACGCTAAGAGCAGAAATCCCACTGTCTCCAAAGAAGATAATATCTCTTTCCAATTTTTCAGCTGAGTATTTGGTTCCACTTTTTTATGATTTCAATATGTTGGGAATATCTGAGGCAGCGGCTTCAGGTTTCCAAATGCCAGACACATAGGAGACATTACCACCTATCCAGATTTCTGACGTCCCAAGTCTTACCACCAAACATGAAACCTTTTCTTCAGCATATCCCTCCTGTGCCTTAAGTAATTGGGTGAGAGCATACATACATCTGATGTGTCAGACCGTGTCCCCAGGACACACATAGTAGAAGGGGAATGACAATGCAGCTATGTGCAATTAGCAAATGTCTTCCACTGGGTCTCCTTTAGCAGTGGGTCTTTCAGGATGGCTCATCTTTAGCCCATAGTCTGGTAGTAGGGTCTAGGTTGCTTTATGGTATTAGCAGGTCTTAAAGAACTTCAAAGCATATTAATGAAAATTAGCCTAAGTAATGCCAAGCGGAAAGAGGATTAAAGGAAATGGTACTACTTGAGACTGTGGCAGAAGTCAGAGGTATCAGAGGACCCTTAGCCTTTGAAAGGTAACAAAAGCCGGACAACTGATTGTGATTCTTAGGAAAAGGGAATTTAGGACTTACACATCCTGACTTCGTTCTCTTAGGTTTTGTAAGAATTAGATTTGCAAGTACTCATCTATATGTTTTGTTTACTGAACAACTATACTGCCTTTTTTTTTTTTTAACTCAATTACTGTAGTATTGAAGCACCTTTAAGTTTATTAGTTTTAAATTCTGGAATTCTCTGGGGCAAGTGTCTTGAATTTTCTTAGTCCCCAGATCATCTCCTGGCCTTAACAAGCTGCAGCGGCATCCCTTCACTACATGGCTCAGTAGTGACCCACTGAGTCACAAATCAGACTGACCACTTACATCTGGCACAGGAAGCCTCAAAGAAAAAGACAGCACTGCTCACAAGGTACAAGCCTAACTGCAGAGGAGCAAAAGGAGACACCCAGGTGAAGGACACTTCTGCTCATTGTCTGAGACTTGACCCATGCAAGATTCCACTGCAGAAGTCTCCATGTTACACATCAAGCTGATTTACAGAAAGATGAAGTAAGGAAAAGATGGTTATAAACAGTGATCAATTCTGATTTACACTAGCTCAAACTGTGGCAGAAATTGTATCATTAACCAACAACATAATGCTTAAAAGATTTGTGAATTTTGTTCATGTTTTGTACTTATTATTCCACTCTAGATATATTTATCCTGGAAGCTTAAACAAAATCAGGTCATGGAAATGTGTGACGCTGTTGATAATCCATACCATGAGTAATCTTCATGTGCTAGAAGAGCAGAGATAAATGTTCAATAAGCTTTGCCCAATTGATTTAAAGTTAGCTCATGCACATTAGGTGTCTGCCTGCCTGTTCATAAATCTTTGACGTGTATTTCTGGCTGGTGTGTTGTGCCTGACATGAACTGTGTAAAATACAGTTCACAGGTTTTTATTACAGCAGTACCTTTAAGATCTCCACCAGCAGGTATTTTACACTTCACAGATACAGTAGCTAATGCTGCTCTCCACTCACAGCATATCGCCTCTGTTCAACCCAAGTGGTTTTCCAGCTCTCACTCTACTGTGCCAATTGTACTCTCCATATTATGAATCTTCCTGATGGGGATTTCCTTTCCAGAGGTAGAAAGGACCTAAGCTCGGATTCGACATTCAGTGTAGTGCAACACCTCTTCACCTGAAGATTCTTCTCCTGAAAATCCCTGAGCAGATGAGGTATGGTGGGAGAAGGAAGCCCATCAGTCAGTGCTCAATGTCTTTCCTGACTCTCCATCAGCCTAGCTAGTCTGAATAAAATCTTTCTACTAGGAGCATCTCTCATTGTAAGCAGAGAGGAAAATGGAACCGTCTCGTAGGTGAGAGTACTGGTTGCCTCTTGAAAATTAGCTATTATTAGCCAGCTGGCTTCAGCCAAGCCAAAGTATTGCTGCTGCAGTATGGAAGCAGCAGCGTAGATCAGAGCAGTTAAGGCATGTTGGCCCACTGCCTTTAAAAGGATGACGCCCTTTGCCACTCCACTCAGGTTTCTAACTTACGCTGTGAGCTACTGTTAGAAAAAAAAAAAAAGACAAGACCCAAATTACATTCAGTCTTAGATGGAAAATAGTATCAGTATCTGTCCTGGTGGTCCACTGTTTATGTCAAAACCAGTGTCAAAACATAATTAGAAATAAGTAAGGGTTTGATAGCTCCTGTTTGCTCTTAGTCTGAAATCAGTGCAGGCTGTGGCAGCAGCTGGAAAGTGAAAGCAGCACCCTGGGAATTCTAAGGAGTTGTCTGCATACAGAAGTTGCACTGCTGTACACGTAACTCCAGCCAGTTAAAGCAAGTCTTTTTTCAGGGGTTCCCTAACATACAGTGATTTATAACTGGCTCATGTTGTAAATTTTCACACTTATACTTCCAAGCATAAGTCAAAAAAAGCAATCCTGCACAGACTTAACTAAATGAGTGGGAAAAAAAAACCCTACTTTTCATTCCATTGACATAACTTGGACACAAACCAGTTCTAATATGGATTAGATATGACTTTAAAAGTTCACAGCTGCTTGTAACCAGGGAAAAATCCAAGCCTGTCCCATTTCATAAACTTGGTATTATCTGTTCTATTCCAGCTTGTCAAGAGCCCCATTTTATTTTTAAGGACAATTATGGGTCTTAAAAGATACTAAGCTGCTCTTTCGGGGAGTAACAACACTATTTTGCCTTAACATAAAGTACCAGATAATAATCAGACAAGTTGCAAGATCTTCCTTCTCCTCTTGGACCTTCTGTTCCACCAAAAAGGACAAAGACTTCCTCAGATCTTTCTTTATTCAAATTTCAGTCAAAAGACAAGAGTGCAATAGCAGAACACTGCAACCTGCTTATAATCACAATGCACTAGCATGACACCAATAATTATGACACCAATATACAAGTTTGTCCTTCCTAAAGTTTCTACAGAACTCAGAGATGCCTTGGACCTCATGCTGGCTGGCAGAGATCCATACACTGAAATCAGCACTATAGAAACATTTTTTTAAGAAGTCTAGAGCCTGTGGGGAAAAATGGGAATGACAGCTCCTGAATTAGAGTTGTTTAGAGTAGCTGTTCTAGTGCTTGCACACAGACTTCTCTATCAAGCTCAATGATGATCTTGCATTCAAGTTCCACTCTAAAAGCCTTACTCTGTACATGGCTGCCCGACCCACCAAAGAAGAGTATTTGACTGATCACAACACTACTCCAAAAATCAAGGGCAAACAAGAGCAGAGAGATAAATGAATCCCAGAATTTTCAGTGTAAATATGGTGGATATTTAACAGTAGTGTTTGCCCTGGCTGCCATGACAACAGCAGATTCAAGATCCAACAGCACAGTTAAAATTAAGGTTAGATGCTGTCTTGAACTCACCTACTAGTGTCCTATAGCTCAGAAAATTTTCCTTGCAACCCTTGGCTACAGGAATACACCATGACACAGCAGTGCACATCCAGTTCTCACCACTCAGACCTGGTGTGAGATTTTTTCAGAGATCTACATTATGGACCTTACCTACTATGGCAGTTCTGGATTAGCAGGACACATATAGTACTTGGTTAAGCAGCACACAACCACTTGTTTAATCAACATTCTTACCTCTGCAGCTAAGTAGTTTCCAGTTGCCAAATGCTTAAATCTAAACAAGCTATTCCACTGTCCTGCCCCTCCCCGGCAAGGGTCATGATGGACAACCTAAAAGAAAAAGTACACATTTTAATCACGTTCCTCAAAATCATACTTAGATCACTGACATTTCTTAAAGCTCATTGCAAATAAAAACTTGTAAACTACATAATTATAAACAGTCTACCACAGAGAGGAATTCTGTGCTTACATTAAGCCCATCATAGATAACAACTATTTACATTTATTTTTTTGCCAGGTGCCAGGAAATACTCTTCCTATTACTTTCCATGTTTTCATTAATCTACTCCCTGCAAACATGATGATCCAAATTTTGCTTTTAAGTGACATGGTATGATCTGGAGCTCAAGAAAGTGCTCTACACTTAAATGGGTACTACTTAAAAGCAAAACTCAAACTCTCTTACATTGTTTCACCACTTATACCAGCTCTGTTTTTGACAACACTAGGGGCTTCTGATAAATTTTTTTTCAAGTGATAAAATATCACCATATCATTTGAAATATCCCAGGTTATTTCTTTTTCCCCTTGACTGAGCTGTAGGTTATCTGCTACCTTCAAATCTAGCAGTGCCTGTCTCCCTTAAGAAGTAATCTCAAATAACTACAAGTGCAATATACTCTATTCCATACAGTCTTTACTCAGACAAAAATCAACCATTTGCCTGAGCGAGGAGCTCTGTTTTAAATGCTCGAAGTTTGTTCAGCACATAAGAACTTTTGAGTATAGGAGTTACATTACAGTGATAGCAAGGGTTTGAGACATACCAGTGTCCAATGTTCCTCAGTTAAATAAAAATACATTTGCTAGTCATCTTCTCAAAATCACCCCCATTCAGCAACACCACCTTTATTCAGCCTAACTTTAAACAGATGTTGATGTGCCCTGTTGCGGAAGAATGGACTCTATCACATTTGTAAGATTTCTTGTCAGTCATGAATTTCAGTCTTCTATATTGCACATGCAGTCAAATATAAACACTCAGAACTCAGGATGCATGAGTGTCATTTGATTGGCTTCGATAAAATCGCACCATTTACGTCAAGTCTGAATTTGACTCTTCGTCATTTTAGTGCATGTAAATATAGTAAGAAAACATCCTCTCTCCACACATGCACAGCAATAAAGCATCTCTTCCGTGTTCATCCTACACAAACCGCTTCATAAAATAATAATAGTTACGGGGAGGTGTATGATGATATCAAGAGGCTATGAATGATTCATGTTGTGGTATTTTTACTGAACCCTGGCCTTCAGGTCCTGAAGTATTTATAAAAAGAAAAAAATACCTCTATTTCCCACAGTGCTTTAGAACTTGTTGCAGAAGTGGCTGACTGACGTAATGTAGTACGAAGGAAAATATGTTGTTTCTTCTCATATTCGTCACAGGTCAGAAACTTCTCTTGCTCTGCATGAAACAGCCTAACAACATCTCCCTAAAGTAATATGAAAAAGAAGCATTATTAAGTGGTAGACAAAGCCACTAAACTCATCCTCTGTATCTGTACTAGCCTCAGTGATGTCAACATAGCTGACGTGAAGAAAACATTTATTAGTTTCCTATTGCTATTAGTTTCCTATTGCTGGAGCAGGTACCAAGTGCAGAGCATACAATCTTGGCACTGAGTCTGGAAATCAAATGAGATAATTCAGTCCAGCAGGAGACGCATGCACTTTTGTGAAAACAGAACTTGTTTCAGAGCACTGCAATGAATAGTGGGCAACAATTAACCTAAAGGTGATTTTAATTCTAGTTAACTTCATAAAATGGATTTTTTATTTCTAATCTCTCTTAATATTTAGGGAAAGTGACCAGATTTTTCTAACATCATATTATCTCATCTCTTCTACTCTGCAGCCAAAACCAAAGCCACCTCTCTATTTCTTCTGCTGGCATCATTTTTGCTTCCTTTTGCCTCTCCCCAAGGCTTGAAACACTATCCCCAAATGGGTCTACACAGATATACTATTTTCCCTTTCAAATTCTTCCTCAAAAACTGCTGGTACCTTGACGCCTACCGAAAAAACAGCCAGTTGGTAATGACTTATTAAGGTCCAAGTGAGGAAAAATGAAATTTATGTATTTAAAATTAAAATGTAAATGATCTCAGGGAGTGATCTGGAGGCATGAAGCTGTGCAATCCCTCAGCATTTAAAGCTAAATTGTCTTATCACAGCTATTGTTATCTTTCATGCCTCACTCCCTTCTGTAAGCTTGTTATACCTGCTTTTAGCATCTTGGCATAAACTGAAGTGCCACAGCTCTTCTGTACAGAGCCCTCATCATTCTGGGCTTGAACTTCATCTTTTCTCATTGATCCTCAGCTGTCTCTAGGAGTGGAAAGGGGCTGGAAGCTAGCACAATCCAGACAACTTCACTTAGTAAGACAATAACACAAAGGAAAAATATTCTGGCTGTTGAAGGACAGTAGGGAGGGATCCTCAACAGCTCCATAAAGTCCTCATTTCTTCTTTTATTCACCACATATTTCTCTACAACCAAATATGGCATGATTTTTCAGATTCAAAAACCAATTAAAAAAATCATACTTACTCCTTTCAGCACATCTTCTCGATAACTACTGAATTTCATGAACAACGTTATTTTCCAGCTTGTGTTACAGTTGACAGCATTTACCTTTCGGGGAAAAAAAACACCAAAAAAACATGATTATAGTCTTAATGGGTGGGGTTTTTTTGAGACATTCTGTTCTTCTAAAAGACCACACCACATCTAGGGTGGCAGGGGACATGGCTTAGCTACATATTTGTACAGTTCCTAACATGGGTCCTGATGCTCTCAAGTGTTAGTAAGAACGATGTTGATATTGGAGAAGATTCAGTGGGCAAAATGCTACTCTGTCTGTTGACAGCCTAGCAAAGATGACCTAAAGTGCCGTTGGAAGAGGACTTACTCTTACATCAGAGAGAGTTTCAGATACTCAAGCAAACCTCACGAAGCTTTCAGTGCCAGGAAGAACTGCACCAAGAACATTTCATCTTGGTTTTCTGAGGCCAAGCTGGAGCCAATGTTTAATACTGGCATCTAGCCTACGGTGGGCTCCGGTTACCAGTAAAGAACAACATATAATACATCTCAGATCAGCAGTTACCCCTCCTCCCTCCACTGAACTCACCTCTTTGCAGCCAGGGTTATCCAGAAGCTCAATGTTGCTGGCATGTAGAGGCTGCCCTGCATTGACTGGCATGAGAACAACTTTATCTCCCACAACAACCTGGAAGTCAGAAATAAAATGCAATTTAGACCTATGTAATTATCCAATAAAATGAAGTAATGTTACATTTTTAGAAAATTACTCAAATGCATGCTCTAGGAATGGCAGTCAGTGAATTTATTTGCAGACAATTCACACACCAGCTCTGTTCGCCCGTGCCTCTGCAATTGCTTGGGTTCAAGATTTCACACTAATGAATCCTCTCACTCTCAGTACAGAAACTTGAGATCATGAAATAGATACGAACTTATGAATTCCAAGAGAGTTCAGTTCATCTAAAAGTTACATTAACTACTCTTTATCCATATATACTGCCAGCCAAAAGGCAGAGAAAGCTTAGAAAATAATCTGTAGTCAGGCAGCAAGACTCTTTTCCCTCCCTTGCTGTCAGCCAACCTTCTCTGATCAATGTGTCTTTCATTTCACAAAAGCCTTAAAAATTTGCCTGTAACAAGAATTCTTTAGCCCAGTGAGTCCCCAACCCTGTGGACCATCTTCTGGCAAATGTCATGACAGACTCAGGAGTTCTGCAATTTAGACTATGATTGCAATCTGGAAAGGAACATAAATCACTGGAAATTCAGAGAGAGGCGAACACACTCCATCCACTCTGCTGTTATTCCCCAAGTGGTGTTTGGAGCTCAGCACACATAGCAGGTACATCAGCTGAGAGACGTCTGTCTATAAGAGGAATTCCTAGCTGACTCCCTGCAAGCAAATTCCCATGCCCTTGCAATTCTTTACCTATATAGACAGGGAAAAACAATATATGAAAATGTCTTTGACCTAAAAAGTGCTTGAGACATGCATATGGAGAATTCAATTCATATCTAGGAGGGGAAAAAAATAAATAAAATTTAAAAAAAAAAAATCAATCCACATATATTGGTTGGCACTGGGCCCTGCTGTTCACAGCAATTTTAGGCACACACACACATGAAGACAAGTGGCTACATGTGATTTTTTGCTATATGAAATGCTGTGCAAGCCATGCTTTCTTTTGGAACACAAATAAACAAAAATGCTTTCTGCATTGATCAGCACATTTCCTATGAAAAAGCAGAGCCCAATTCAGCCTCATGTAACTTCAACACAGGTGAATTTGGCCCACTTATTGCAGAGGTGAAAAAGAAGGTTGCCTGTTCTTTACCAACACAGCTAAAATAAACAGTAGCAAAAGACAGTGTCATCATGCTCAGGCTACACATACAAATCCTATTTGATCCAAGTAATGAGAAGAAGTTCACTAATGGAACCAAAATGACAAGATGCCTTTAACATACATTACTTATGCAATACATTCCTGCATGCCATGCTTCACACAGACATTACTTACAGCCCATTTTAAGAAGTTATGACCAGACAATTCATTAATCAAAAAACCATCAGGCTTGCATCCTGCAAAGTGGAATGAGGTCTTCAAAATTATTGCAAGTACACCAGGACTATAACAACTTAATTAGTAAGACAGCACATCATTGAGCATCTTATTTAAAAAGAAAAAAAAAAAGAGGGGCAGGGGGAAGGTATCTTTGAATGCAAGCCTGTGACTACCATGGAAATAACCAGAGGAAAGGAGACGTACACAGCTACTCTGCCGTAGGCATACATCTGAGGAAGAACTGTTACGTGTGATCATGGTTTCTGCCTCAGTCTCCTCCCCTGCTCGAAGTCCACATCAGTAACCTGCCCTCAGTGCTGGCCAGCTCTGCCAGCTGCCACAGAAGCAATGAGATATCCTATGTTCTTCTCCTTTCTTCTTTTTCTTCTTGCTTCAAACTTCCATAGGTGGTTGGGAAGGAAGGGATAAAGGCAATTTCACAGCGCTTGTTTCCTATACACCCTCCATCAGTGATGCGCAAAATGAAGAGGGAATCCTGTTCTCTTATACATGGCTGCCTTGGGCAAGATGCAAGTCTGCTCTTTTGAGTTCCTCCTGTCCCTTACCCAGTTGATTTCTGGCTCCAAATAATGCCCCAGCATGCCCAAAGCAGCGGAGGCAGACCACTCGCATGCCCACGTGCCCATATTCCTGTCTGCAGAATTGTACTATATGGAGATTACAGAAGACAGAGCAATGTATTCCCAAGGTTTTGCTCTGCAAAATTAAAATTGACACCAGCTCCTTCTTGTCTTCCTTAGCTACCCTTGGGCACAGCCAGCCACAGTATGCTGTACACCAGCAGCAGGTAACAGTTTGACAGGTCTCTGGGACTTCTTCCTTACTTATAGACATGAATTCATTAAAGTTGCATCAGACACACAGCTTTTGAGGATTTCATTCCTGATTCCTTTGACAAAACTCTTACCCTTTCTGGTCTAGATAAGAAACTTCCAAAGAATGACTAAATTCATAGTGAAGCCAATGATAATCCAGCTTTTAAATTCAAGATAAACCGACAAGGTCCTTCAGTCTTGGATGCAGTGTTCTTCCTGCACAAGATAATTTCTAAATTCAAGCAACCCTACTTGTCCATGTCTTGGTGGAGAGGGTACATTGAGCGTGGGAAGAGCCACAGTCAAAGCTGACTGCATTCTGTCTTCCAGGTGGCGGACCAGCGCTGGCATCACTTAGAGTGATTCTGTCATTCATATAAACTCAGTAAGCACACCTGACAGCTACATCTACACTGCAATCAAGAAGCAGGAGCAAATACTTTAGTAGAGGTGTAGTATATCACAAAGACCGGCAGTTACAAAAGGTTGTATTAGGTGTGAAGATGCAGTAGCAGTGATTTCGGTTTGGACTAACTATCCAAATAGGTTACCGGCCACACCGAAGGCTCTGCTATTCCATCTCCATTCCTTTTATGTTATAACCACATCTGCCAGTGGCACTGCTGACACACTTCAAAGATCAGGAGGATTAAAAGAACTTTCCCACAGATGGCTGGGCATTCCCCAAGCCCAAGACCACCTCCCTCAGCATGCTGCAAGATCAAGCTTTCAAACCACTAAGATGGCAGACAACTGAAAATGCAATCCACACAGAGCTAATTCTGCTATCAGTGCACATTTTTCTATTCAGTCTAACTGGAACCAGCTCCAGACTTAATCAGTCACATCTTCCATTGAAGGAAAGCTGGTATATGCTTAATAAAAGTCTGCATAAAATATTGCAGTTATGCCACATCACAGCTTTCCCCAGACTAAACCACATTCTTTTGTTTTAGGATATATGGCATGTTCGGATCTACCTTGCCTGGGTTATCTGACACAGTAGCAGTCATCCAAACAGTAATTCAATACTCACTTCTACTGTTTTAAAGACTTTCTAAAATGTGTTTTCTTAGGGAATTTCCTCGTTATAGCTCAGAAACTGAAAATAAAAAAAAAAAAACAAAATTTCCAAACAGAGTAAGGGCCTCAGATACCAAGCTAATTCCATGCACTAAGAGGTCAGAAGAAGAAAAGTATGCAAAAAAAATACAGTCCTTTAAAAGCTAACCTAGTGAGTGGATAAAGTGGCCCCAGCTTATGTGGTATTAGGTGCTTTTCAGATGAGTTGCCCAGAAACTAGCTTTTTAACAGGCACATGTCTGGGAGTAAATGAGAAGGAAGGAGTGGGTACAAGGCTGGAGCCTCTCTCTGTCTGTGAGAGGCAAATGAAGGAATTCCCCCACTGCTTGCTACCCCTGTCCCCTTACAACAGCTGCCTAGTTTCCGTAACTGTTGAAGGGGTGGAAATATCCCAGAGCAGTTACGAGAAAGCTACCAAAAGACTAATGTTTAGCACTGGAAGTTTGCAAGGAAAATTATCAGATCTGTTTGGGCCTGGTAGAAAGGAGGAAAAACTTGGATCTTGAGACTTCCCTCTGTAAAACATAATGGCGACCTCCCAGCTCTGAAAGGCAACATGTGGTGACAAAAAATGAGCAGTAGGCAGGTTACAAAGGAGGCCATTAAGTTACATTAAGTGACAGTTTCCCACATGGCCCTTGTAGCTCAGAGCCTGTCAAATACACCCCCACAGGGAACAAACTAGGAGAAAGGTCTGCGGAGTGGGATGTTACAGCAATCACTGCAATGATCTGCAAACTTTTCAGACCAGCAAAGCTGCTTCCAAACTCACATGTGCCCACAATAGTGTAAAACTGAATCAAAAACTCTGTAGTACTGAGGATGTCTTATAAGGCTTAAGATCATTCAGCTGCTCTCGGCTGTAAGGGCTCACGACGGCTTTGCACATCACAGTCTGAGAACCCCAGGTCCTCACTCTGGAGAGCATGACACGCACTTATTTCCCAGGCACAAAGTCCTTCCCCTCCCCACAACAGATTGCCAAAAGGAGCTGCAAGCAACCACACTCATCCTGGATAGCATCCCAAGAGCTGGGTAACCACAAAGTTAATGAGAGAAAATACATGAGAAAACAGGCATTCCTGTCTGCGATCCTGAGAGGGCTCTTTCACCACTTACTTCACAGGGGAGAGTGGCCGAACATTCCCAGCCAGGTCTACAATATAAAACCACACAAGTTCTTCATGTGGCCTTCCCAGAGGCTGATCTGAATTTTCCACAGCAGGCACTTAACCAAGCCACAGCGAAACCAAATGAAGAACCGAGTTTTGATCTCATGGCACAACTCCCAGATCTGCAGCAAAGAGTTCTCCTATATATTCTTCCTTTTACCAGTATGCAAGACTCCTACTGAAATCTACCTACTATCCAATCCAATTTCAATCATAGATGCCACTGTCATATTGAGGGGGGATACAGATTTAAAGAAACCTGATGTATTTCCTAGAGACATTCTATGCTGACCTCTTGAAAAAAATGTTGCCCAGAACACTTAAAAAAAGAAAAAAACTTTTGCAAAAAAATTTTTACTCCCGTGTAACCTATGACATATTATGAGCTTTATAAATCTGCACACAACAGGTGGACTTAGCAAAGATGCCCCAAAACAGGTCAGCAGAGGCTCAGATGAATGTGGCAACATTTCAGATTCCAGATATGTAATTAGGTAACACTTTCTAGTTACACATAAAAGCTAATAATCCCAAGCACTGTTTAAAACATTTTTTTCTGAACTTTATCCATTATGATTTATGCCAGTAGCAAAGAAATCATGTGTCTTCTGGAAACTTTCTACCTTCTCCCTCTTATACATTCAGTGTTTCCACTTACATTGTCACCTTCACTCCTCAGTTTCCAGAATGGCTGGATATAAAACCAGGATCCCTCGTTCCCTGCAGCATCCAGAGACACCCGCATAGCATTCTTCTCTAGCAGAGCTGGCAATCTCTTATTGACTGTGAGGTACTTGTTACTTTTTATGTGCAGTAGCTGTGAACAAATAATTAAAAAAATTAGTACAACTGTTGCTTTTTCTCCCTTCAGTCAAAAGAGGAGGTGCACACTTTCACACTGTAGTGATTTTTCATAACATACATAAAAACGAACTAAAGCTAGAAGAGAGTTATCAAAGCATACTGCAGTTTAAAAACAGATGCTTTATGTCAGATTGAGAAATGTGTCAGCTATCAATTTTACAGCATATACTACATAGGTAGGGCAAGGGTCCATTAATAGTGTTACCTTCAGGAATTTCATCCATCACAGGAAAGTTGTACTGCACTTAAGAACATAACTTCTGTCTCATTTATATGTCATGAAGTAAAAATTACTTCAGTGATTTAAAAGGAGCTGCACAGCACCTCTATAATATGATTTTGAAATAAATCTTGAAAATAAGAGATACATATTTACATTCAGATTCTAAACCGCAGCAGCAAAAATTACACATGAAATTTATATTATGACATATTATTTAAATATGAATATGCCACACTTCTGGTAGGCTTTAAAACAGACAGAAAAACACAATATTGTAAACTTTACCAAGTTCTGTTTACCTGACCCTTGACAATCCAGATTACAGTGGTTAGTTTCATTTTCACTGTAACCTTGAAATGAAACAACTGTTTCCTTTCCAGCCCTGAGAGAAGGCAGATGGATTTCACAATAGGTTTACCTGTATGACATTGCTATATTTTACAATTTCGCCCAACAGCTTTCTGTTCTCGCTTTCGTTCTGCTTTTGCTCCAGTTCTGCTGCATGCTGCAAGAGAATGATCATTTCTTTAAACTCTAGAAAATCAGTACCTGTATTCAGCTACTGGAACTAATAGTGTAAAAAGCAAATGGCATCACATTTAAAACACTTCCTCCAACCTGTAAGCATTACTGCACTGAAAATATTAGCCCCTGAATCCTGCTGCAGCATAATTTTCTGAATTATAATCACCCAAACCCTGTATAATGATTCTGGGTTTTTATTACCCAGAATAGAAACTCAGTCAATTTATGTATCACACCTGAGATGCATGCTATTTTAAAAATTTTCAAGCACAACAAGTAATTCCAGGTGCTTTATTTCACCCTGAAAGAGGAAAAAGAAGGGCCTATGATCACCTTCTCTCTGTCACCATTCCTTTTACTTGTTGAGTTTTTAATTGCATACAAATACATTTATTTTATATATAACAAAACAAAACTAGTAAGTCAGACATTGCAAAATCAAGGCTAAGCTCAATAGTCTGGCTCAAACACAGCCACAGAACAAACTCTCAGATCCTATCTCTAATCTGCTGTATAGCTAGCTCTAGCCACATACCATGTGCCTGCCTTGCTGGTTTTAACTGGAAGCACTGGCAGCCTCTCCACTGCACAGGAAACTATCAACCAGGTTTGATATGACCTTGTTTTCACTTAGTCTTATGCATTCAATTATAACATCAGGCCAGCTCTTTTTCAGAGACAAAGGAGTTGCTCCATCCACACTGTATTTGATGCAAAATAAAATCTGCCCAATGCTTCAGAGAAGAATCACCTAGACTGAAAGCAAAGACAGCTGCAATTCTGCGGAATTTCCAGACTACAGGGTTGAAAACATCTCTTTGTCCACCCCTCTGCCTAACTCCTAGAAAGGACTTCTAAAATAATAGCACGATATAAACCAGGACCCAATCCTGATTTTAACAACTCCATTTTTACTTTATCAAACTTCTGAAAGCAATATTTTGCTTATAGCAAGGGCACAACCCCCAGCCCAAAGTAAGATAAAAACCAGGGCAGGGGCAATAAACACCAGTCAGGAGGTAGGAGAGCTAAGGAGAATATAAAGTTGCTATAGTGGCATAATAATACCCATCACAGAGGTTCCCAAGGCACTTGTTATTATTCTTTCTCATTCTATCATAATTCTACAGCCTGCAGATTGAGATAAGATTACAAATACAGATGTCTCTTACTTGAAGTTTCTTCAGCAGTGCTGCTTCTGTATGGTTTCCTTGTTTGGCTTGCTTGGCTTTCCAGTACTGCTTCTGGGCTGAATATCTGTTCATAGGACACACCTTGAAAAGGCAGTCTGTGGAAGATTGAAAGAAATACGCATAAGTAATGCTGAAAGACACTTCCTTCATTTGTAAGTATGCTTTGCTTGGTTTTCTTTTTCCAGAAATGCCTAGATACCAGTGTTTAAACATAGTGACCAAGCAGCTTAACGGCAATGATACCATGAACAGGGTGACAGAACATCTGAGTTGAACCTAAAGCCTCCACTGCCCCACACGTGCCCACTCCGTGGAACCTCTGTAAGAGTCCCAGGGCTGTGAGCCTGCCATATGCAAAACTGCCTGCTGCTTTATTAGCGCTCTTTGCTGCAGCACATTACAGATACACTGTTTGAAGGTATGTGAAACCCTGAATAAACAGTGCTGCTTTCTGTACACCATACATCTGGCTGCCCTGCTCCTTCTGGTACTGCTGAAACAAAGGATTGCATGGGCATTCACCTGCAAGCCACCAAGGAGGTTAACACGGTGTTCGGGTCTACATGCACCTTCACTAAGATTGATTAAAAAAAAGCTAACAGTAAAAACAACAAAGTGACACAAACTGAACACCACCACCATCCAACAGACCAGGCGAGAAATGGATAAGGAGGGAGGGAAAGCCACCCGAGAGGAACCGCCTGAGCTGGGTGGCTGTGCAAACCACGACAGAGGAGGAGGTACACCCTGAGGAGATTGCAGCCAACAGGGAGCCACAGAGTAAGAAATGAGGAGCAGCAAAGGAAAGTGAGTTGCAACATACCGACCCCCGTCTTCTCCCCACAGGGACCACATGTGGCGAGGGGGCTGCGGACTCAGAAGAGGGAGGGATGTGTCTGGGGGGAAGCCAAGGGGTGCTCCCTAAGTGCTTGTTCAACTGCTCATCTTTGTTTCCCAATACTGGAATCAGTAATTGAAAGTTAATGTTAATTGGCAACAAACTAAGTTTTGTTAAATTCCCTGACTCGAGACTTTTTGGGGCCAGTGACAGTCCTATAGATTGAAAATAGAGGCTCACGATTCATTCAAATCCAACTACTCGTAGAGTGATAAATGATACCTAGTCTTGCATGGTCCCAATCATCACTGCTCTAAAAGCTAGGCTTGAAAGACATTTTACTCAGCAAATGTTGGTAATTGTACTTTCACACCCCACGTGTATCCATTGGCAAGAGGAAGGGACAGGAAAATATTATTTAGCAACCAGAGTTTTACTCTGAGACTAGTAAGAACATATAGGACTGCATGTGTATTATAGTGTGAAACTTCCCGAACATGGGTTGCAATTTATAGATGTCAAAGTAAGGTCTGTCCCAAACTATTAGCCCTCCATATTTAACTGTCACAGACGGCCAAGCACTCTCTGAGGACTAATCCACCCCCAGAGGAGAACAACCTCTGAAGAATTTCTTCCCTGCTCCATGTCAGGGTCTCAGGAAGGTAGAGACGGGAGGGAAGCAGCTTTTCCTACCTGACTCCCAGCCACCCAACCATGGCACAAGCTAGAGCCAGGTAATAGCAGCAATGTATCCTACTTAGAAGAGGGTTTGCCCCACAGCTGGATTAAGAATAAAGAAGTTCCTCTTCTGATCCCACAAGCACATCTTGCAGGTGCTGACACCCCAGTTTGGCCAGAATCAGCAGCATCACTTCTCTGCTGGTCACCAGGCAACTTACCCACAAAGAGACTCTCCAACACCACCGGAAAGCCACATTGCACGGAGTATGGCACAGACAGTGCTCTTCACAAAAATACAGAAAAGAAAGAGAAAAAAAAAGAGAACAAACACACTGGCTCCATGTGAGGAACATGAAATGCTTATTTACTAGCACACTCAACGCAGTTAATGGCATACACAGCACACAATAATTCGAAAACAGTGCTCTCTACCCTCAGGTCTCCTGCTGCCTTCTCTGAAGAGAATCCCTTTCCAAAAACACTGTATAGTCACCCTTACATCTGTTACCAAAGGTGCTGTAATATGAAACAGCAACCACAATATCAACACTAAGTACACGTTCCAGTTACATACTGGATCAATGTGTAGGTGATCCTGTTGAATTCACCAGCATTGCATGTCATTTTTAAATACAGTGTAATCTCGTCATTAACCCATTACCATCACAAAAACATTAGCAGGGCAAGCTCTAGGGAACTATCCCGAAGTCACGGTCTGGGTTTTTAACCACTGAGTCAGGTCAGCAGCAGACAGTTTCTATTTTACGGTGCTGTCCTACTCATTCCCAGAGCAAGCATAACATCTGCAGTTGCTAACTACCTAGGACTTGTTCCAGCTCTCCAATCCACAACAGCACATGTGGGAAGTCCCACCTATCATACATGTGATGAGAAAAGTTTCCTAACTGTTCTACCCTTATAAGTAGAAATTCAGGTGTCAAACTCACAACCTCTCTGTAGAAGATGCTAGATACCAAGGCAGATCCTATTCTCATTTTCAGCACTGTCAAGCCAATGGAATTACTCTTTCACACAGGGAGGAAGAGGAGGAGATTTAGCTCCTCTGAGATACATCCTTCACATATCCTCCAACATACCTATCTCTTCACAGTCTGTAAGGAGGTACTGAAACCATGTTACAGTAGGAACACCTCTTCTAACACAACAGGAGAGGAAAGGGAAATCTAGTGTGAAGACTGGCCTTGCCTTTCCTAAGTAAAAACAAACTCTCATTACTTAAAATAAAATAGGCAGCACTCTCAACTACAATCAGGCCCAGCTAAGCACAGCTATCTGGTGTTGGTGCTGCCAAAACCACTAGAGTAAGACCGTGCCACATGTTCTCCCATTGCCTGTGCCCCCCAGAGCTAGCAGTTTGCAACAGTGCTGGCTCTCAAGCCACGAACTAAGCTGCAGTGCTTTTAGTTCTGCAAATATGCCATTTGACCTCTCATATCTTGGCCATCATTATACCAAGCTTTTCATTGCAGTGCCTCTTCCCTTCACAGCAATTGATCTTCCTCTACTATTCGTAGCAGCAAAGATTGTTCACGCAAACACATCACCGGTAGTAGAACCTTCCTTGGCACTGACCCAAAGCCCTCACCGATTTGCTCCCTAATCACAGCCCTGAGCTGCTGTTCCTAGGAGAAAGTGTTATAAATCTTTATCAAAGCAAATCTAGCCACCTTGCAAAGGTGTTTACTTTCATTTAAAAGGGGAACATTTACAATGAGAACAGTATCACACAACCTGGAGTACATAACTCCCAAGTAACTTCTACAATATCCTGTACACCGAGAAGGAAAAAAAAAAAACAATTACAAAATGCTGTGTATTGTTAAATCATACTGTATGTTGTAGGAGATTTTACTTTGAACATTGGGATTTCAGCTCATAAGACAAAAAGTCCACTATTATTTTCTGTAAAAATGTATAATTAATGTGCCTTCCCAGAAGACTTCATGAAACACTTATTTCTCTGAAGTAACAATACCTTCTTTTTATAGGACCAGTCTTCATTTCTCAGTTACTCCCCACACATCCTGCTACTTGAGTAAACACACCGCTTCCCATCCTCATGCAGAGTCTCAAAGCACAGCGCTACCACGCTGCAGAGAAATGCAAGACATACACGGATCTGCAGTCACTACTGTGTGGGTCTGCCTCCCAAAGGTGTGTGAATTTTTCCTAATGACAGTTCTCAAAGAAAAGGAAATGTAGAGTAGTTACTAGATAACCTCAGCCACCCCACAGCTTCATCTGTAACGAGGCTGCACAACACAGCTCCCCTGACTTCCAGTCTAGTGCTCTAGAAGTTGAACTACTAAGAACTTTTTTTAAAATCAGTATTACTTCAATTGTATTTTCCTCAATTTATAGACTAAAAAAATTCAAATTCTTTGTTTCCAGACAAGCTTCTCCCCTGCCCCCCCCCTTTTTTTAAGATTCCAGATACATAAAAAATAGGTCATCTCATTATTTTTCTCTGTTTTTTTCTACTTACTTTTGTTAGAGTAACAATAGGATACTATATAAATTCAAGCTTTGTGGTCCTAAACATCAGGACGGGGAAAAAAGCAGTGCCTGCCCTAGGGAAGCTATAGTTTAAATAAACAGGAAAAAAGAGAAACTGAGGCATAAGATTATAAAGCAACTTTACAGCACATGCAGTAGATCAAAGGCTCAGCCCTCCTGGAGGTCAGTCTAGCAACCCACTCATGAGACAGACCGTCTCTTCCAACTTCTCCAGACGTTCTCAGATAGTCCTAGTTTCTAACTCATTACAGAGTTTTACATAAATGCTTCTCTTCCTGAGGACACTAATCAAGTAGGTACTATCAAAGGTAAACAAATAGCTTTAAAGCAAATCACTTAAAAGTATCAGCCAGTTTCACTTACTAAAATTTCATGCGTTCATCTTCTGCAGTTTCATAAATTTTCTCATACCTACAAAATCTTCCAGGCAAAATTTCAATTACTTGTGCATAAAGTGAAGATGGAGAAAATGAGAAACATGCCCACCCCAGCACACATACACTTTTTTAAAACAATAAAAATCACTTCAAGTTTTCTTTACAAAATGGAAAAAAAGGGGAAGCTCTCCCTCATCACACTACAGGCTTAACCTCCTATACTACACTTTGGCATATTAGAAAGTAAGAAAACATGACAAATTATCAGTGCTGAGACACATATCTATTACTTATTTTATGGGGAAAAAAAATGACATTCATTAATCAGAATAATCAAAAAGGTGGAAAGCAGCAACTCTCAGAGTGCGGGAGACAACCCACAGAAGATGTACTCAGCACTGAACTGACCAGCTTGCCTGAGCCTGCGAACATGCACAAAATGCCAGTCTTCAAAAGGCAATAGTGGGTGGAACAACCACACACAGCACATCCTCTGAGCAAAAAGCAAAAAGGAAGTCTGAAAAGGAAAATAACTCATATAACACCTTTTAAATGTTTCTTGATACTGGATAAAGATGGCTTAGAACAATATTTGTCAGATACTTCCTCTCCCCAACCCGCCCCACACATACACACACCCTTTTTTTTTTTTTTTTTGGAGTGTTAGAAATTCAACTCTTGCCCATCACAGAAGATTTCTGTGATTTGCAGAACTAGAGAAATTATCACATGGCTTTACTTAAGCCAGCAGGCTGACAAATGGGTAAGTGGAAGTGATAGGGCTATTAAATCACAGTGTGTACATGTCTATACGTTCTGAAACAAATACAGAAAGGTAAAAAAGAGTTGAAGTGAGAATGGAAAGGGGGGAATGTGAGGGAGCAAGGAGTGGGGCAATGAAGAGTCCTAAGGAGGACAACAGAAAAAGCCATCAGGAGTCTGAGAAGAAAATGAAGGCAATTATGGAACTGAGAGAAACAAGAAGAAAACACAAGGACAAACAAAAATTATGTAGGACAAGGCAAGTAAGAAGGAAAATGGCAGACAGCAGAGGAAAGGGGAGGAGGAAGAAAGGAGAGAGCGCAGAGGAACATAGTGGAAGGGAGAGACCAGGAAAGAACAGTGTCAGAAAAAACTTAGAACAGACTAAAAATTGAGAGAAAGGCAAGAGAAGAATATCTAGGAATTCACACATCACTTTAATTGCAGATGCCTCAAGAAAAAGGTGTATAAAATGTAGGGAAGTTTAAATCAGTTTAAGAACTTAGGTCATTTTACATTTAAAATAGAAGAGAGACTTGTGCTCCTTTTTCAGAGCTCCTAAATTTGACCAACAAGCAGGTCTTATCTGTGCTATTTTACACCTTGGAAGCCGATAAGTGTTTCCCACTGGAGATAACAGCATCAGGCTGGAGTGTGTTTAAGGTCACAGTCTCTAAGGAAACTTGCAGTTCTGTTGCTCATGATGTGACTTTTCTTCAGGGGTACAGGACTTCTGGCACACATTGTTCTTCCTAATCTCTGCTAACCTGGCCCTGCAGCAGGGTATAAGCACTTCCATCACAACACAAAGTGCTTTAGCTCTCACTAGCTTCAGTTAGAATTAGAACAAGAAGCACCTGGCTTGATCAGTCCCTTAAATTCAACAGCAAAATAGTAAACGTCTTTTTTTTTTTTTTTTTTTCCCCAACAGACTTCAGGAAACACGTGTGGGACCAATTCTGCCTTCCTTTGCACTGATGCAGATCTGGATATGCACATTGATGAACACAGAGCCACTCCAGGTTCATTTCAGTGTGACTGAAGGAAAAATCTGGACCACAGCTTCTTTGTATGGACACAAAATGAAAACCAACCACAGCTTTCCTTAGCTTAACAATACTCCATTTTGTAGGATGTTCTGAAACAACTAGAATAGCTACCACCCACTCAAAAAAAAAAAAAGAAAGTAAACACATAACAAGAACGAAACTGCTATTTTGAGACACCTCCTTACGTAGGCTTTCAGTTCAGGCCAACAGCTCAGTACCTAAATTTGATCTCCGAGTGAACTCTGTAGGAGGGATACAAGTAGTTAGAAAACACAACCTTTTTTTTTTTTTTTTTTGTTGGGGAAAGGGTTGATAAAATATTACCAAAAAAAGACCAAACATAGTCCTCTAATGTTAATTTTCAGTGTCAGTCCTTAGAATCTAAACATCTTGTTAGAAATATGCCTTTCTCATACTTCTTTGACTCTTAGGTCGTGCTCTAACCTCAAATCAACACCAGTTCAGCCACCAGTGATAAAAACATTGTAAACCATACAGAGAGCAGTTCCTATTACTAAAGAGGCCCTACTCTTCCTGCTGTTAGATGCTATTTTTAGTTGCTTATGTCTAATCGTTCATTTAATCATTCATGCCTAAGTCTTCTTTTTATGTCAGGAACCTACTTAAAACAAAACTTGTTTGTTTTATTAACTTTGCAATTTTAATTGAATGCTATTTCCCAGAAGATTCTTGGGGGGGAAAATATGGTTTCTGTTTACATTTCTTGGTTATAAGAACAACATTTAGCAAGTCTTTTGCCTCAGTGCTCTTGAGCAGAGCTAAGAAATTTAACAAAGCATGGCAGGGATGTGCTTTTGCTTGCTCTCATAATACAGACACCTCTGTAGTACCAGGCACTAATTCCCAATTAGACAGCAAGTTTCTGCTGTGTTCTCAGCAAACCACTTGCTATTCACACACTTAGAACTTGACATGTAAGATGAAGGAGAAAACAACTAAACGATAGCTTTATCTTTGCTGCAGCCATTCTCTTGAATCCCACTTGATTACACCTACCTGAAGCAGCATGAAAATGCTACTAGATGAGGCCTGTAACAATATAGCCATGATGTTAAAGCATGGTGGGTTGCATCAATTAAGGTGACAAAACTCACTTTTTCACTCATTTAGCCTCTCCTACAGATGTTGCAGTTCATGCAAATTTGCATGCTACCACAATGCTAGCAATAGCTAAGCAAGCCACTTCAAAATTAAGTCAGATACGGGTGCACCCTAAACCAGAAAGAGGTAAGGAGTGACAGAAGAGAGGTTGCTGGAGCCAAAGGGAGCTAAGAGGCAGCAGTGATGAGGAGGAAAGTAGCTAGTAACAAGTTTTAGGGCACGGAGGGAAAGGGAGAAGAGGGGATCCCCAAGAAGTGGAGTATCTGAGTTAGAGGAAAGGAAAGGTTAGATGCTGTGGGGAAGAAGGAGCAGAGGCAACTAGAGATAAAGCGATGTGTTATGCAAGCAACAGGCAGAGGTTGCAATAGGGAACAGAGCCAAAACTGTCTACACCTAACAGAAAACATTCCCCTGCAGAAGCTGGAAGGCAACTCAGGAGTACAGTCCTTGCATTCCCCCAGCAGCAGAAAACAGCTGTATGTCTTGTCTGTGTCTCATCCCCTTCTGACATTTTATCTATGTACACATGTACTACTGCAACCACTGATGGCATGCCATTAGCGCTGAGAGTTCAATAACCTTGCACCCTGGATCAAAGTGCCCAGACTTCTTGATGCTGTTGAGATCAGGTTGGGTTTTTGGGGGGAAAACTCAACAAGAACACTATCAACTTTTTCCTTCTTTGCCTTTTCAAGTTAGGAAAGAACATCACAGAACTGCAATAGAAAAACTCTACTGTACTGAAGTCATAAAATCAAGCCCTCAAACATTCAGCTCCTTGACTGCAGGCATTTGGATGTATTCTGCAATTACACTATCACATGCAAATCTTTTCCAGTGACCCCGTCTCATCTAGAAATTTGGATATGTTCTACTTTGGGAACACATCAGGGTGGTGAAGTGACAGAAATACTGTCCAAAGAATCCCCACCTGAAATTTTGTGCCGCCTGGAAGCTGTGAATTAAACATGTATTTGCAGGCAGCAAGAGGATGAAATCACAGTTATGTAGCCTGAAAGCCACACTGGAGAACGTGATGCTATCCCCATCTCTGCTGTAAAGTTATTCCGTGACATCACGCAAGTCACTGAAATTTATTACTATTAGTTTCTAAGTATACATCCTCACTTTCTCAGTTTCCAAGATCTGCCAATGTGCTGAATGTTCACAGCTGGAACTGGAACCAACTGCTGATGTTTCCTGAATATATAATGGGAAAAAAACTTGAATACTCTGGGAAAGCAGAACTTCAGTCTCTCAATGTTTTAAATGCAACTTTTTTTGCAATAATAGCATGTACGTACTACAGTATAATAAACACTGGAAATAAAATAAGGCTAAGAATGTTAGTGCAACTCCTTGAGAAAGATATAAGCAGCCATGAAATGCGTTTCCCTTGCTCTAAACCAGGCAAGCCATAACTGTGTCTCGTAACAGGTCTGAATCCAAGCCCATTTAAGCCAAAAGAGGTCTGGATCAGGCTAGTAAGGTTCTACTTTAGCACAGCTAGAGCCAATGGCTTAAGTACAGACAAGACTGAGAGGTTTTATTTCCTTCCCTGCATATAAGCACACAGAACTTCTGATACCACAGGAGTATTTTTTAGCATTCAAGACACAGAAACTCCATGTTGTCAGTGCATTGCTGTTTTTTCCAATAAGCAAACCAGCAGAATTATCCAAATCCACAAGGTCATGTCTAAGAAAGTTGAGGAAAATCAGATACAATTTTAGGCAAAACAAAATGCTGTCAAAGTATTTGGGGGTAGTCCTTAAAATGTTGTCTTATCTTTTAAAAAAATAAATAAACCAGCAGCTCAAGTAGTTCTGAACCTCACGAGCTTGTTTCCCATTTACAGTAAGAACAGGGCTGGAGCAGGTTGTTGGTCACCCAGCAGGGGATCAGCGTTCAGCGTACAGAACAGAGCACCCAACTCTTGCACTACAAGAACATTAGTCCCTTTCCCCATGTTTGCCACGTACCCCTCATGCCTTTGCTGATTTGGTATTTAGTTCTCAAAATCACATTCCAGTTTGAAACTTTGGCAATGTGTTCACAAACCATGAAGGCATCTGGGAAGTTACATGTCTGATAAGGCAAAGTGCCCAAGGAGTTAGAACATGCATCCATCGGTCTTTAAAAAAAAAAAAAAAAAATTTATCCCCAGTTACTGACCTCTGAACTTCTTTGGAGGATTAGCAAGGTCACCTGCCTCTGGCTGAACCACACACCGGTCATCCACTAACCTAGAAAAACAAAAGTTATTACACTTACTAAAACATGCATTTGACATCAGTGTATATAAATGCAGAGACATACCTGTCACACCACAGATACAGAAGCTTACTCATTTCTCCAATTTAGCTTAAAGAAACAACCTTAGAAACTCTATCATTACGTTACTAAGCATAACCAAAAAAAGAAAAGTCTACATTTTCCTTTGAGAAAGAGGATTTCTTCTATTGCACTAAATTATGGCCTATGTTTCAGATCCCACTTCATTTAAATCTGGTTGAAGTCCCTTTTGTTACACCGTGTACATTCATGTTACATGTAAAATTCTTGTTTTCTTTTGTTAGAGCCCATTAACCTTGAATCAGAAACAGTTTGTTTTTCTGCAGCTGTCACATTTGCACAGCCATTACCCTCAGGCATAATCCAAAATTCATCAAAATCAACAGAGAGACTCTGAGCCGCCTAAATGAACCCTGGAAAAAGACCTCACATAAAAACGCTGGGAAGGCACAATTGTATCTGAGATGAGAAAGGACATTTAAAGCACTTCAGGTTAGCTTGGCCCTACGCTTGCAAGCTGTCCCATGCTTGCAGATTCCTGCATCTCCACTGAGGACTTCTAAGGGAATGCACAGTAAGCAGCCTTCACATGGGTACAGGAGTATATCACTGTTTTATTTAGAATTTTAACCTAGAATCTGATAAAGCACCCTGGATTTTAGTCTTTAAACATTCTGCTATTCTTCTTCACCATTTCTAATATTTTTCCTCTGAGGAGGCATGTGGAACTAAGATTCAGCTCTGATCAAAACTCACAGGATCACATTTTCCGTTGCTAAAATGAATAAGCATTTATTTAATCGACAGCATAAAATTTAAATATATTTCTTACAATATTTTAGAAGTTAAATAAACAAGAAAATTAAAAAATATAAATTGTTAATCTTATCACAGAACTTCCCAAACATAAATTCAGCTTCCTTTCAGGAAGCATCCTGTAAATAATCTGCCTGTTTCAAACAATTATTCAGGAAAATCATGTTTAAGGACACACTACTGCCATGCCACTTCACACCAACAGTCTTAGCAGCATTTTCTGTGGGGAAATTGCCAAAAAAAGCACAATTTGGGTTCAGCCAAATTACACAATAGATGCATTCAAGTTTTCACTCAAGCTGGTGAAGGCTTTGCACCTAGGCACAAGCGCAGCAAGACCAATCCCCCAGCATGCCCATGAATTTTCTACCTCTAGCAGGCTGACTGCTGACAAGCTGCCCACTGTGGTTGCAGCTCCCAGAAACAGACGCAAAAACAATCAAGAATTTTGGAAGTCAGCAGCTCAGACCTCATAACGTACTTGGATGTAAACATGAGGTGTCAGTGAGGAAGAAGAATTGAAGTCACAGTTCCAGGAGCAGACAGGGGACCTGCCATGGCTTTACGGAGTTGTGTTTTTCACAGTCCAGGTTAGGCCAGGCTTAACAAGAACAAAGTGAGGTTTAGAAAGCAGGACTTAGGAAGAGACAGTCCTGCAAGATGCCCTTTGTCTATGATCTAATGGACCAAAGCTTCCTATAAACAGCACCTAAAACCTGGACTCACGGAAGAAACAGGGCTGGAAAGGACTACCTTAACAGAAGCTTTGCCAAAGGATTTTAACACCCAAAAGTACCCCTCCCTCAACAAAATCCCTCAAAGGCTTTATGAATGAACCCATAAGGTTTGGCCCTTAAGCACTGTCAGGATGGAGGACAGTATGTTGGAAGCCGAGCGTAATTCACAAGGAACAGCTTGTGTTCCTTGGTGACAACTTGTGCACCTGGCAACTATAACTGTGGATGAAATGCAAAACTTCCATCATGACGCCACATCACTGTTCACAAAAGCCATATAGAAAACAAGGTGTTGGTGCTGAGAAGAACAAACAAGATGGTGCACACTCTCTGAGCCAGTTAGCTGCAGTGTTCAAACATGTTAGACTTCCAAGGCTCAGAAAATAGACATTAAACAATATCAATCACTTTCATTTAACCATTCTCCAAAGGCACAAAGATAAGGACCACAAATGAGTTCTGCAGTCATTAGGAACCAAAGACATCAGACAAGACAAAGGAAAAGGGAACTGCTGCTGCTCCCATCCTACAGACACAAAATGACAGCACAGAAAGGTTAATTGACACGTGGCAGGACAGTGGCTTGACAGACCAGAAACATCATCTCCTGAGGCTTTCTCAGTGCCTCAGCTTCTGACACCTTTGTTTCTTACACAGTATCTTACAACACAGGACAAAAATCTGAATAAAGTACTGCTTTGTCTACATAGCAGTCTTCCAACAATTTAATCCCCAAAATTCCAATATAATGACACTCATCCTGTATTCCAGCAGTATGTCCTTCGAAGAGTTCAGTAGCTACTTGTTTACTGTGAAGGTGCTTGTTGCGGTAGTGAAAGCCAAGTTGCGTGTTGCACATGATGCAAGACTTCGGCCTGTTCTGTAGACTGGACCAGAAGAGGCTCTTCAAACACAGACCACTTCCTCTGATACACAATACAAAATATTCAAATCCCACTTTTTATAAGGAGCCAAAAGGCAGCTGTTGGTTTGTTACTGTAGCCTGCTAGGTGGCTGCATAAAAAACCCAGTAATTCATGACCTTTGTAACCTGCAAACAATCCATTTGAGATGCGTGAAACCAAACAACAGGCTTCACTACAAAAGGCACTGGGCACCTGCAGCTTCTGTCAGACCACAGCACAGCATGTTTTAAGATCACTCATGCTGGTTTGTATAGGAGACCAAAGCACACCAGACAAGACTTTTCTGGTAAAGGCAGAATTTACTATATTATACCATCGAATTTGCTAGCTATTTAAATACTGATCTAAAGTATTATACCAATATTCAAGCCAATGTATCATCAAAGAAGCTTTGGCAAACTTCAAAGGGTTTAATTCTTCAGCTGGACTGCAGACAATTCTGCTTTGTACCCTCCATTGTCATTCAGTGCCTGGCAGATACTACATGACTGCATTTAAGTTTTTCATATGTTGGCAGCATATAAATGACAAAGGAGTTCCCTGCACATGTATATGATTGTTATTTGTGCAAGTTCTTCCCTGAACACAATAAATATCTGGTTTATGCACAATGCCTCCACGTAATTGATGCACTGCTGTAGTAATTAAGTTGTACAGTAGTTCATTGGTGGCTAAGATAAATCATCAGAAAAGTCAAAATAATAATTATGGCCCTGGACTTTATGCATGCCCCTTTGTATTCAGTAATTGCAGAATTAGGGTCTGAAAGTAACAACGTTCATGGGATTGCTTGTCTTAGATGCCCAGTCATTCTCCCACTGAAGCCAATGGAAGTTTTTCTACTCGCTGCAGGGTAGGTCCTCACCATGCCGCTGCATGCAGCCAACCTCACAAACTAGCAAGTATTTAAGCCATTAAGACCTCACACACAGCACACATAGCCACATTAAACAAGAATTTAAACTACCTAAAGCAATGCCTAGGAGTTAAGGTGTGCTCTCAGCAGAGGCAGGGGAAAAAAAGTAAAGAAAGGCAGTTTTCAATTCTGTTAGCATTAGCCAGGATAGTGCACCACATCACATGAAGTGGTCAAAGCACAAACCGGTACAGAGTCCTGCACCTATCTTCCTCTCCCTTCCCCTTCATTTTCCCCCTTCCTTTGGTGGGGTTAAATCTGTCCTTTCTCACCATATGCAAAGCCAGACATGTGTATAAGCATTCAATTTAGCAATATCTTGCAGCAATGGATTCCATGTATAAGGTGGCACCTGTGTAAACGTATTTACAAGCAATTTCAGATATAGTGCCTCTCATTTTTTGTTGTTTCAGCAACAAAAGGACAGGATCAACTTCTCCCAATACTATTAATCATTTGCATTCAGAACTTGCCTAATATAAACAACTTCAAATTTTCCATACAGTTTCTAATATTGCTCCACTCCTTAGGCACTGAGCAGAAGCAGGGAACAATAACTTGCAATAATTCCCACTACATCTTTCTACTGGGTAGAGCAGCAGCCTTTGTAAGGACTTTCACTGAAAGAAAAAAAAGAATTACTCTGTGAAGAACCAGTGGGGACTCACTGTGTATTTGGGGAAACAGGAGGAAGGATGCACCAATGGGAGGAACAGGACTAAGCAGTAGCCGTATAACTGATAAGGAAGGTATGTTGGCAGAAAAGACTAACGGTACCTGGGTTTTATGAATCATACATGCTGGATGAGCCTTCATGTCCTACAAGCTCTTCTAATTACCTAACACAGGCTAAAGGTAAAGACACCAAGGGTTTCTAGGAACTTGCAGACATAGCGCAAAGGTCAAGGAATAGCTGTACAGTGATAATCCTAGAAAAATTGTTCACAATTATGAGTTATTTTAAATTAGCTACTGAGATACAGTTGCATTCTGGAAGAACAAAAACCACTGTAAGAAAAAAAATAGAAAAGGAATGATGATGGATTTCATTAATTTTAGGGCTCTCACATAACATAAGATGCTTTTTAGATTGTCCAAGAAAGCAGCCACATATTCATTTATCCTAGCTTTGTGTCTTCTATTTAAAAAAATATCATCCTGAAATGTATTTTGTCTCTTCCTACCAACAGAGACTTCCACTTTTCATAGCCAATATTATTAAGCAAAACAATACCTAAACAATACCTACACAAGACAAAACACACAAGCACACACTCTCTCATACATGTAACTACACATATATGTGTATGTGCATAACTTGTTAAAAAAATACAAGACCCAGCTACTGATGTCTAATTATTATAACACACAGGGATGAGCAGAACTCACCTTGGTACTCTTCACACGTAGGTAGAGTACTCTACTCCTCAAAAAGCTGAATAAACTAAGCTAGAGGCAATGTCTTCAATCTAAGACACTCAGTTGCTCAGCTTTTACTCTTGTAATGGTATCATCATTTCATTGATTTTCTGAGCAGCATAAGGCCTGACAGCAACAGGAAGAGGGGGCAATGTTGACAACAGACACCAGCAAGAGGAGCTGGACATTTTAATTGCCAGTGGAGCCAAGCAATATCTTTGTTCAATATCAGTTCACAGATCATGCTGAGGTTACATCCCAAAGACACATAACCTCAACACCCCTTGTAAACAAAGGGCCAGCCCTCAAAGCCTCCCTTCCTTTGCCCCTCAGACATCCCTTTGCATACACAACCTCCTTATCAGAAATACTCTTCCAGAGCACCTTCCACCCAAAACACTTCTTCCCTTCCTAACTGCAGCTCTCACCTACAAAGCCTCTCCTGCACTCCACACATCCCAGCACACAGTAACTGCTCAGGAAGAGAGGTGCTAGACATATCACTAAGAAGCCAACCAATAACGAACAATAGGTTATTAAAGTGTTGTTGCCCTGGAAATCAAGCATCAAATACCTAAGTGCCAAAACAATCAGGTCCACCCAGTTCTTCTCCACGTCCACCCACTTTTCATTTCATTGAGCCTCTTATCAGGCATCTAGGTCAGCCCACTTCTTGCTTGCTTCAAGTGGTCTCCTGCCAAAAATCTACAGTCGTCATACCTCACCCTTCCCAAAATGTCAGTTCATACTCCTTTTTGACTACCAGTCCCGATTCAAATGATTTACAGCTCTATGATTTAGCTCCACTGTATGAAATTTGTCCTTTTTCCTGTCTCCTTCCTTTCCACAGCCAAATTTTTCATTATCATCTTTTCACATCTGCAATCTTTCAGGGTCTCCTACATTAACCCCAGCTTGCACAGAAAATAAAAAGGATCTTCCTTGCACTTGTAGCAAGGCTATTAAGCCTCTGTACCATTTAGGAAGATTCCATGTTAAAAATCTCTTTTGATAAATGGGAGGATTGCAGTACACAATATTTAAACAAGAACTGCACTACATGCCAATGAGGTGCAGCAGCACAGAGGGAGACTAGAAGTCTGACTCCTGCCTGCCTCAAATTTCAGCAATTTTATCCTTTCCTTTCTGAACAAATTTTAATTGCTACAAATACAAAGCTTAATACAGGTTGAAAAAAGCTATTAAATGAATACCCCTACTCTGGGAAAACAAACTTCTATGCATCTAAAATATTCCAAACTTCTCAAAACATCTTAAACAGCAGACAAATTTCACCATAAACCATCCTCAGTGTAAAATGAGAATGTGGGTGCATTTTTTCTCAGCTACACAAATCAGGAACACTCAGCCATTCTCACCATGATGAAAAATGCTTGCGCACGTCACTTGGAGTTGTATTACAAAATGCCATAGAGACAGAAGGGCAGAAAGCAAGATACCAAGCATATACTGGGAAACGAAACAGCATGCAAGTAGGCAGCTCCATGTTTGTACTAACAATTGCACTAATAATCAGCCCTGAAGTTTTTTTCCTTATCTGACAGTGCATTCATATATTCTTGTAACCATAACCTGCAGGCTTGCGTGTCGGGGGGGGAAAGAAAAAAAAAGGCAGTTTTGCCTGTTCAATTAAGTAATCCAGCTATAAAACCTGAATGTCACTTTGTTATTCTGTTGTATTGTATTATATCCAGTCATGCTTTTAGCTTGTAAAAGCTTCAGAAACCTGTTCAGTAGAATTTGTTTATCCCTTTTTATAGTTACATTTACATTTAAAACATTGTGCAAATTAAAATAAATTATAAGAACAGAGTTAAAATAAGTGATTACAACAGAATAAAGTGTTATTTGGAGATTACAGTGGAGGGGAGAAAACACGATTCTTAGTTTTTAGTCTCAGTTTTGCAATTTTCTTGGCCTGCATAACAGGTAAATCATTTATGCACAAGGAAAATGGTACCGAGCTTACCTCAGGTATACTAACTTTTGCCAAGTACATAAACATTTGCACAGTATTTCAAGATCCTGACATCAATACAACATATATTAAGGCACTTTTCACTGGTGCCAAGCATACCTATTTTGTGCTGTCAAAAGGGGACTTGGGAACTGGCAATCGGAGGAGGTGTGCCAGCCCACCCCACCCAGCTCATTCCCCAGTCACACAAAGCCCTGCTACACTTCTCCGAAATGCTGGTGCTCTGCTCCCAGGCTTGTTTTGGCTTCAGTCTGTCTCAGTACCTTTGAAAAACAAATTACATTCCCATAAAACCAAGGAAATGTCTGATTTCTTCCTTTTGTTTTTGGTTTTTTGTTTTTTGTTTTTTTAAATATGAAAAGTAAAACTCTATCATACAAAGATGTTGTGATAGCCTAAAGGCATTCAATAGAAGAAAATCTTGCAGAGGAAAACATACTCTTTTAGATGAAATTTATATTAAGACAGTCTTTTAAAGCTAAGAAACAGAAAGGGTAAAATGAGTATTAGGAAAGCTTTCTGAAAGCAGTAGTGGCTTGCAGAACACAGACCCACTAACAATACGCATCACCTGGGAGATGGGACAATTTTTCCATTACTAACATTTTCTTTGTTGGGTGAAACCTTGGCTCTCTTTGAATTTACTGGCAAAATTTCCACTTACGTCTGTGAGGCCAAGATTTCACCCCAATGATCCTACCTAACCCAAAAGTGCCCGGGGAGGGGAAGAGGGCGAAGGTGGGAGGGGGGGAGGTATGTGAAGTGTTGTTTAAATAAGAAGCAGCATCAGCACTGAGCGCACAGCTATACTGGACACTCTTCAAAAGGAGGGAGCCCACCACCAGCGAGCTCACCGCTGCCAAACCAAGCTCGCCTGGAGATGGGGTGGCAAACAGCATGCTGGTGGCCTCAGTTCAGCTATGTAAGCGTAAGGTGTCTAGCTCAAATCCACCATCTGAGATCCTTTTTCAGCCAAGACTGAGAGGCAGGCACCTCCAGAAGGCAATAACAACCTACTCGAGGGCAGATGTGTAAAATAGGAGGATGAAACATCATCTGGACACAGCCTTCCCCTCTCCCTTGTCTGTTGGCTACTTGTGTAAATTTGAGACGACCACGCTTTGGCAAAACACATTAAGTGAGACACCCAGCCATCTCAGGACAGAGGTACTAGAGTTGTCTCCTAGTTCAACCTGAACGCCTGGCAAGTTTTCTTGTGCCTGGCTGAGACACAGATGAGAAACCCAGGTGGACCTGGTTGAGATATTCCTCCTGCCCCCATCCACCTTCCTTCTGTGCACCCCTCAGCAAAACAACTCATAACACTGCACTTGGAGGTGCACAGTCACTGCCGGCTTTCCAAAAAACAGAGAAAAATGTTACGTTAAGGTGCCTACACATAGAGTACAAAGAATAAGCATCTTTTGAAGCCTGCAAAGTCTTTCACATAAAAGATAGACAGCATGACCCACAGTATATATTCAAGGGTGAAGATCTTTATGCTGATGCAGTTTGTCTCAAAAGATTCCAGCCACTAAAGTGTGGTGGAACAAAAGAGAAGAACCTTCCTTCAGGTTCAATTAAGCTTGCTCAACTATTGCTCACGAGGACAGTTGTGACAGACCATTTTAGTTAACTGTACACAAAATGAAGAAGGTAAAGAAAGCTGAATTAATGATTAAAACTTTGTTAAAACTGGAAATTTGATCGTGTCAAGACAAGACTTGTCTTGTGGGACATTGCAGAAATGAACATCTGTATTAAAATACTGTAGTTCTTTGAGCATATTATCATACATGAAAATCCAAAAATGTCATCAGCTGCTCAACAGTCTATTTGAAGTATTATCCTACATACAGTATTCAACTGAGGCTTTATATTCATGTTCTTCAGGGCAGAGGCCACATACCACAAACGTCCATGATAAACTCCAAACATTCCCTTTATTTATTTTAGGAGCATCTAAGGCGTCCTTCATCAAAGTTTTTAGATACAATCTAACTTCTGCAGCTCTTCTACTTAATCCTTACTCCAACTAGCTACATACTGAATGCAAATACTGTAACAAGTCTAGGATTTGGCCCAACACAAACACAATGCTTACTTAGAAGTAAATCAGAAAATCACGATTAAAGACATAACTTTAACTCTGCTTGCTTACACCTTACAACTACCTGTAACAGGTCTGCCACTCAGCTCTCCCAATGTAAGAAAGCACAGATGAAGTAGAATTACTCGGTATATTGACATAACATACATTAGAAACAATGACACTGTGACCACTGTTAACTAAAAATGGGATTTTCAGGACTATGCGAGCCTGCATCTTTACGTGAATTTTAGGCACGTGGTTCACTAATTAGTCCCTATCAGACTGAGTAGCTTAAATTTCTACGGTACATAGTGGCCTCAGAAAAGAGGTCCTATTAATAGCATCACTGGTCTCAAAATCACGTAGACATGCAAAACTCACTGCAGGGTTACCTACTGAGCCAGAGGCAGCAGAGCAAAGCTAGCAGTAGAAAGAAAATCATCACAATCAAAAGAAATTCTACATTCAGCTTGCACCAGAAGAATTTGTGCTTTTTGCTCAGCTTTGTCTATAGCTACACATTGCACGTATTTGTGAACATCCACTTGAAAGAACTGGTTTGAAGAACTGCGTGATAATGAAAGGATTCGGCAAGGCTGAATTTGCCACTGTTAACACCATTTAATGAAAACAGAGAGAAAGGTTTACCCAGAAAAATACTAGTGCAAAATGCCAATATCTGCCCAGTGATCAAAAAGTGACTTCATCACCGACAATGGTAATGAAGGCATTCACACCTACACATCAAAACAGCAATACTTATTGTATAAAGGAAGCATAAGCAAAAGGAGAGCATTAGGAAATTTACATTTGCCTGAAAGAGCATAGTGTAAAAACATTGTTGTTTAAGCAGACAAACCAGCCTCAAATGCTACTGTAAGGTCTCCAATGAACCTCAACAATTTCTGGGACAATAACATATATATAGACAAACACATACATACATACACAAATACATATGCACAAACCATCGATCCTGCAAACACAACTTGGAATCTAGATCCTGGAAATCAAACTGAGTTCCTTCTCCATTTTGTAACATAAACAGTGATAATCCAGCAGACCAACTGATGTCACACTAATGTAATAATATGCATGGAAAACACTTCTTAATCAAAATACTGACATTTTACCCATTTTGCAGTGTTTATTTCACACAGCAATGGCAAATCTTATGTACCTAACTTTTTGCTAAAGTTAAAAAAAAAAAAAAAAAAAAAAATCCCCTTTTTTAGGTAATAGATACCAAAATACTCTATATTACAAACTTTGTTATATGTCAGGATACCAAATGAAGAAAGGACTCGCCTCATTTCAGAGGCCTTCAAATGGTGACAAGTCCTGAGCTAGCGTAAACGCATGTAATTCCACTGATGTTAGTCAAACAGCACTTTTCCACAGCAACTAAGCATCTGGCCCAGTGCTTTTTATATTCTTTCTTTAGTGCATCTTCCTTGAGCTGTCCCAGAGGCTGTCTTCAAGGCCGACCAGCACTCTTGTGCCACCACAATCATGCAACACAACTTGGGCCCCCACCAGCCATGGCCCCCTTCCACATGGCGTGCTATATCCTGGCACTGGGGACAAACCTCACCTTTACACTGGGAACGTGAACTTTTCCCAACCACCTTCTCGCCGAGGCAGCACTCTGGAGGTATGGCGCTACCTGGTTTTGCTTTCAGATAAAAGGAGACAGCTCTCAGTTTAACAGTGTAACCACCATCAAGCTTGTACCCAACACGTAATTCAGCTCCCAAAATCATGCTGCTGGTTTCAGCGTTTACTTCTGCCTCCGGGGACAATGACTTGGTTTGCAGGAATTCACTGAATGAGGTCTGCTCGCCCTTTGATATGTGTCCAGCTCTCACTGATGGTAATGAGAATTATGCACAGTTATTAAAGGATAAGAGAGCACTTCACATTAACACGTGTTCCACTTCTCTCAACAAAAGATTTTTTTTTTTTATTATTTTCATTTTGCAATGATAAATGCTTACAAATTTTTGCACTGGGGCCAGGTATTTTTGCATATTCTCTTTGCTTTTCTATTTCTTCTGCAGCAAGTTGAAAGATACCTTCCAAACAAAAACCAGCTGAAAAATTACAGTGACTCTATTTACTTGTTTTTAAACTGAGCAGAGCCAATTTCCTACTGGGAGAGATCATTTTGGGAGCTGTTCCAGATTCTCTCAGAGCTGCTTTCCCAGTTGCTGGGAGCAGCTCTCGGAGCCTTTTGCCACACCTACACCCAACCTGTACATGCTCGCTTAAGAGAGTTACACATACCAGCGCTAAGCAGCAACCTGAAGAGGAAATGCTCGGGAATGCTCCTTCCACGGGGGAAGGAGCTGGGAAGCAGGAGAGTCAAGAAACAGCAGCCATAAGCAAGACGGCAAAATAGTAGCTTCTGTGCAGGTCTACAGGCATGAAGGTAAAGGTGGAAAAAGAGCCAATGCACTGCTGTGCTACTCGTGTGAATCCTTCATAACTGGCATTTTAAAATGGGAAAATGCTATAATAAGCAGGTTCAAATCTCAAAACTGCTTCAGACCTTTCTCAAATTGAGCACCATGCAGGTTGGCGTCCCCTCTGGTTTTAGCACAGTGAGGCTATACACACAACAGCAAATTTAACCTGCCCGAGAATGCCCCCAGGGTCTGAGGCCAAGCAGCACGGAAAACCCTGCATCTACCTCAGCAGACCTCAGTGTTGAAGCCAGGGTGGCTGTGCACTCCAGGAGAAGCTTCCAGGAACCCTCCAGCCCCATCCCTACACAGGGTGCGGGGACAGCATTAGTGCCAAAATCACACCAGGAAACACTCTTAGCAGTTTGCTAGTACAGACTATTGCGTCCCAGCACCACAGAGCACAGGTGAGCACGTGTTTGTTTATTAATGCAGACATAGCAGAAAATTTTTTGAAAATGGTCTCATCCTTGACCTAGCGCTTCCACCTGCGCTCTCAGTACTGACATAAGCTGAGCTGGGACAGGATGGGATTTGTACCACGACATAAGTATCAGAGCAACGACTCTGCTGAACACAGAAGAATGTTTATTCTTAGGCTGTGCTGTCAGTTGTCCAAATGTTGTATCACCTACTAAGGTGTGTCTTAACAACAAGCTCTGTTACAAAGAAATGAGTTTGGCCTTTTACATTAAGGCCCTCCCGTTCTGCAGCATTCTTTTCAGCTGAAGGAAATGCTTCCAGGTTTCCTCATACAGTTTATCCTGACACCATACGACAGCAAAAATGCCTGCAAATAATCACTTTCTATTTGGAGAACTGGAGCCCTTTATCACTTACATACACTTACTGGGTATTAACTGGCAGAGAAACAAAGAAATTGCGTCTTCTAGAAAAGCCTGCACTTCAGTGATATGGTAAGTGGAAGAATGGCATCTATTTCATTTTTCATTTTAAGTGCATTACTGCTTTAGATACACTTATTAGCGCTCACGTTACAATTCCATAAAAACCATGGGTTTTAAAGAGGTGGACTATGTTTTACCTGGGAAAAAGGAACATGGTTCCTCCTTCTGGATCAGCGAGTAGAAAGCACTGTTATTGTCAAACACAATCCAAGCACACACAATGCACCTTCTCCCTCCTGTGCCAAAGTACGTACCTCATAAAGCAAAGGTAAACCAGCTTGAGGGTTACAACTAACTCGTGTTGCAAAAGTTTTCAAGTCAAAGCAATCAACTCTAGAAGAACAGTGATGGCCACACATTTTATTCCAAATCTTGTGATTTTTGGTATCTTTTCTGTAGGAATATGTATTAAAAAACCCTCTACTTTCACTGAAAAGGAAAAGTGCATGTGTTCCTTGCTGTCACCACTGCCCAGAGAAACGTGAAAAATGGCCTCCAGCTCTGAAAGCTCAAAAACCAGAAGACCAAGAGAACGAATCCATGCACGAGTACTTTTTAAAAATCTCACGATTTTTCAAACCCCTCTCTTTTGTTTGTGGGGGATCTGAGTCATAATTTTCAGAAACAAACAGGAAGCACTGCAGACATCTCCAAGTATTTCCTCTCTCCACCCTCCCACCCACCCCTCTGGTCTTTTACTTCACTTCTGGACACTTTACTATTCCTTTTGCTACGTCGGCAATGACATGGCGCTGCTCTACGCCGGCTCCACTGTGCTCAGGTACAGGTGAGGTACAGGTTTCTTTTGCCCACATCAGAGGGAAGGGTGCCCTTCGTCCCCTCAGCAGGACAAAGCGAGGCTTTCACACGCAGCCCCCTTCTACAGCAGCTGAGAAAGCGAAGCCCCTCCACCATGCTTCGCTCCACTGCTGCCACCGCAGCCCGCAGCATGGTGGTCGCAGCCCCTTCCCGGCAGCGAGCGAGGCTTCCCCGGCCGCTCTGCCCCGGGAAGCCCGATCTCCGGGGGCTGTCAGGGACAGAAGCCGGCTGCTGGACATGACACCCCCACCAGTGCCTCCCCACAGGGGAGTCCCGCCAAGCGGGCCTCGGAGCAGAGAAACAGGATGAAGAAGCGTTAGAAGGTAATGTGCCGGGAAAGCTTTTTTGCCTCACTCGGTTTATTACAGTGCTTCCTTTCATTGTATACATGAGAAAAAAAAATCATTTCCCCTTCTCCACTCAGCACCAGGGCCGGATCTGTCACACTGCTGGGCCAGCAGCTGGGCAGCGCTGGCCGGCAGGAGGCATTGCGGAGGGAGGACCTCCGCTGCGCCCAGAGCAGAGCCCCGACTGCAACTTCGAGGAACTGCCGGCAGTTTTTTAGCTTGCCCTGATAGGGCAAGCAGTTTTCGATGACCGTGGGTGCCCAGCACATGTCCTCAACCAACACGCGGGTGGGGAAGGGGCAAAATCCGACACGTGAGAAAGGCAGGTGTTGGGACAGCACACTGACAACGCTCCGAGGCCTCCGGGAGACGAGGCGCGAGGGGGCAGGAGCGAGGCCGGGAAAAACAGTATGAGCGGTGACAGGAGAACAGAAAGGACCTGGTTTGAAGAAGACCATGCAGCTACCACGAGGAACTGGAGCAAGGTGAGAACGTGGTGGGTGATGGAGCAAGTAGTCACCATTACTTACTCCTGCATGACCAACTCTTGACCAGTGTGGTGGGGACCATGGAGGCATGTTTCCCTTTTCAGAGACGTCAGTTCTCTCAAGCTACGCTTTTTTATTTTCTCAACGGAAAAAAAAAAAAATAAATGGGATACACTTTAGCAGCCCTTCCCAGGAAGAATGCATTCTACCTTTCAGGGTACTTTGTGTATTCCATCTCTTTGTGTCAGTGTACGGTCTTAAATGCAATTACAGGCAAGCCTGAGATCCTGAGGTTTACATCCATGCCACCCTGGTTCCCATAGTGACTTTGACCATAGCAGCAAGGCTGCCCTGCTACTGGACAGTTTCCCTGCAAGGGGAATCTGGACACAAAAAAATCATACCAAAGTTCACATCTAGTTTCAAGTTAAACAAACTAATTGGTGTACACAGTCCCCATTTAAAAAGTCCTGCTGAAGTCAATCTAATATTGTGCAATTATATTCAGCACAGTAAAACTATTCTAACCTTTTCCTTATCGCTCCACAACCCTCTTGGACACATTATCACAAGAAGTTAACCCACCGCCTGGCACATTAAGATTAAAAACCCGCTCACTGCCTTAGCTACGATTCCCTATTCATTTGTGCAAAGCAAATAATACTACTCAGCTATAAGCTGATCTGAAAAGATAGTACAGCACCCCACCCAAAAATCAGCTCCATTTTTATCACCTTTCCAGATTTTATTACATAATCAAAAAGCCAACTGACTGTCTCTGTGGTGCAGCTTTGTGGATGGTTACACAGTTCTTCAAGTCAAACAGCACCACATTGTCTGGGATAATCTCATCCACTCACATAAACAATTAGTCTGCTACATTTTGATTAACACTTCTGTTTAAGAGGACATTGAGATGCTTCAGCCTGAGTGGCTGAAGGTCTGGCCTCCTGCTAAAACAGAGATGCTCTTCTCGAGCTTTTTCTCTGATTGGAAATCATAGCTGCCAGCCTTGCCCCAAGTACCTCTCTGAAGCAGAACTCTCTATTATGTTCTGATTTGACACATGGAAATAAAACAGCATGCGTTTAGGTGACACTTTTTTGAGTTACAAGACTCATAGATCACAACATTGAATAAAAGGAGTAAATTGACCCAAACACAGTAAAGGGCAAAAGTAAACATTGAGCTAGTTCATTCATTTCATGTTACAACCTTTCAGAGCCTGACTGTCTCTAGGCAACAGTCAACTTTGTTCACACAAATCACCTACTAAATTGTTTAAGTATATGAAGTACTATTGCTTAAAGAGACCTAAGAAGCACTCATATAAACTGTTTTGATGGTGAACAGTGATGTGCAGCCACTGATAAAAAAATAGCTTGCAGAGTAAATGTATATCCACAGCCTCAGTGGTTTGAAAAACTATTCACCAAGTCAAAAGGCACGATAATCTCTGATACCACAGTTTACTCACATATAAATTCTTCCATCAGTACAGTGCCCTAAATAAGACATCAGAAGTTAACTGCTCTCCTGTGATCCATTAAGATATAAACAGATATTGGTTAAACCTAAATGGATAATCTTTCTTGGAAAAATGGAAAGCAGAGACAATGATTTATTCCACTGGTGTATATACTGCTTGCTACTCTGGCAACTTAAAAGGAGTACAAATTGTTCCTGCACCTTGCAATGCGCAGTTCATCTCGTTGGTCTGCAGCTCTGCACTAGCAATTATGTGAATTGGAAGTGAGCTTGAGCCTTTGCTGTTTTTATTTCTAATCTTCAACCTGAAGAGGTTTTAGAACATATTTTGGTTTATTTTTACATTTCAGGTTTAATTTTTTTCTAGGAGATGAGCACCAAAAATAAGTATTTGTTTGTATATAAAGCTCTGTGTTTATACAAAAAAAAAAAGTTTGTATCTAACTTGTCATCCTGAAATTAGAAAAAAGTATCACAGCAATTACATTCATCAAAGTTGTAAGTTACCTGCCAACTAACTTTGTACAGATCTTTTCATAGCTGTGGAGCAGACTTTCAACTGGCATTTGGATCAGATTCTCTGCTGACTTCGGCAACACAGTGCCCAGAAAACACCTGACCAGCAAGCGCTCAATTCACCACTTGCAAGGGATGGCACAAATATCCCCCTTCCCCTCCTGTCAGCACATGGTAGCAAAGATGTCAGAAGTAAAATAAGACTTCCCAGCGCACCCCAGCAATCCCCTCTGGCCAAGACCCATTTGAAAGCAGTTGCTTCCACATTAGGGCTAATATGAATCAGAAATCCAGACACACAGAAATTCATCTGGTCGCTCAGGTGCCAGTTTAAGGTGGGAACACCAGCCTCCAAAAAGAAAATCCATCATCTCCAGAACACAAAGAGCCACTAGCCAGCTGGGGCAGTGTTGAAGTCCTGTCCATTGCCTCTCCTCGGAGAGTTCAGCCTTTACAGAAAGGATCTCACGTCATTTACATCTATACCATTAGAGAGAACCTGTCAGCTTCTTCCAGGCAATCCTCAGTCCCTTCATATGCACTGTCTATCCTGAAAGATCCTACCTTCAATCTAGGGACTGGGTAGTGGTGGAGTCATCAGCCTCCCGAGATAAATCCCTAATCTGGGCAAAGACCAAAGCACCTCCTCCTTCCTGCAAACTAACGGGAAACCAAAGCTCATTAGCATCCTGAGACTCAGGCTCACTTAATTTTTCAAACTACCCTAGAAGCAGTAACTGTGCATAATAAGATTGACTCTTTAGTGATAACAGATAATCACATCATAATTTGTGTTGTGTGGACCCCTTACTGCTCAAATCTTCCCTTCAACATCCTCTCACCAACCACACAAACTGCAAGTGCTGTAGCAGAAGCAGCATCAGTGGTGCAAAACATACCCTGAAGCATGCCATTGCCAGCACAAACTGTTCTTTCAGGATGCCAAAGCTCAGTAATGCGGACAAAATGGGCTTCCTGTTCCTCCACAATTGATACAGTAGATTAAATGCTGGAAACGGGACCACAGTAAACCACCTCAGGCTGCATAGCCCAGAGACCAGGAGCAAACACCACAGAGAAAGAGCTATCAACATACTTCACTGAATGCATAAGAAAACCGTCCTCTCTCTTCAACTAGACTAAATAACCTACCTCATTTCACTCAGAAGAATTCAGTCCCATTTTATATGGAGAAGGACCAAGAACTTGAAGATATTTAAGGTCCAGCTTACAAAACAGATCTATACTTCTGGCTGCAAAAGTCAGGGAGAAAAAAACTATACCTGTTTTTAACAGAAATAATGAGTGCCTTCACCAATCCTTAGAAAACAAGCACTTAGATCTGATCCCTCAAACTACCATCCCATAAAAACATCCTGTTCTTGAGCAAAAACAGGCAGAAGATAGAAATTCTAAAACTCCTTCAACAGGTAACATCAGCCACCGACCCAGATACCCACAGCCAAGGTGCAGAGGATTGCAAGTGCAGTATTTGAAGATATTTGAACACACTTCATCACTCGGGCAAGTCTGGGAATACAGTATCTTTGGTATCCTCAGAGGACTGAAGTGATTGGAAAGAAGAGCTGACAAGGTATTTTCAGTCCTTTTGGGCTAAAGTGATAAAATGCCTCTAGTTCTTCTATGACCTCTGCTAAAGCGAGATAATAGATGAAAAGCAGCTACTGAAAAAAGCTTTCTTTCACCCCAGCTTGCTGGAAATCTTCATTCTTTGATCTAGACATGAACTTGGTCTCTTTAGTCCATGCACTTATAATAGTCTAGCTTGTAGTGACAACACATGTATCTCAACTACATAAAAAAGGAGGCACAAAGTGCAGTTGAGACTGAATTCGCCTTGATTCATTATGTCTCACTCACATCCAGTCAGTCCCTGGACTCCATACAATTTCCTCTAAAAATGTGTCCACGAGATGTTCATGTTACCAAATAGGCTTGAATGAGCTTTTCCAGTCTAATGTTTGATCTTCTGCATAGTCCACATCACCCCAAAATTTATTTATAATAAAGATATTTGCTTTATATTGAAACAAAATAACTTCTGGAGTATAATTCATATTCTCATCCACTCCTGTTTTAAGTCCCTGAAAGGCAATTGGATATAGTGCCCTAATTTCCTTGAGTCTATGAAATAAGGCAGTTGAAGGTATGAGTCCATAATGACCCTTTCTAATACACCCATCAGACTGTGAGCACACTGAGACAGTGCATCTTTTATGGAAACCTACAGTCACAAAGACTTAGCAAAATACTTTGAATTTAAAATTTTCCTTTGATCCATAGATGGCTTACTCTTGACTCTAAATCTACAAAAATAATTCAGCAAAGTCTGTTCTATTTCCAGTGCCCTTCAGTGTCTGACTTCACAAGCATCAGGCAATTTTGAAGTCATGACTATGTCAATGGACAGTCATAACTATCAATTCTCTGGCAGAAAAAACTAGGCTATTCAGCAACACACTCCAATTGATGCCACCACAAGATACTGTTGCTCCGGGGCTCGCTCTATCTTGCAAATATCACATTTCCTGCACTGTTTTCCACATCCTGCCTACACTTCACCAAATCATACTTTCTTCAAATCAGCTATGACTCTTGCAGCCCCCCCAATTTCACCAGTTTCAAAGCCCCAATACAATTTCTGAACGAATATAACCTCCTATGTACTATCTCATTTCTTAACTCCAAGCTTGCCTTGTGCGACCAGAAAACCTTGATCTTGCCGCTCTGAGGGGATGCTACACTTTAAGGTGATTGCAAGAGCCAATTATCTCCCCAAATGCTCTCCTGGGAAAGCTTTTGGCTGCTCTGAAGTCCATTCCAGGAACAATACATTCTTCAAGTGGATGATTCAGGAGGTTTTTGCAAGTTATGAGAAGGAAAGAAAAAGTGATCTCTTTTTCAGCAGAGTCATTCCTTGAAATAATCCTTTGATCTTCTGCCTAAGGCAGTATCCGCAACTAGCCTCCAAAGAGTTCATTTGGGCGAAGCATCAAGGTCACCCCGCTGCTCCCAGATCTGTGAATGCCTATGAAAGCACTGCCCTATTAATTCCTACAACCAAATGGTAAGCTGTTCTCAAAATGCCTCAGCAGAGTCCTGACTATGTACTTCTTCCTTAGATAAATTACAATGAAAATGTCTGAAATTTTAAGCACCAACAGTTCTCCCCAGGTAGTTAAAAAATTTTATCATACTTTGTCACCTTCTAAACTTTCCTTTGTCTTCTCCTACCTATGCTTCCACACCTGGATAAGTGATCTCCTAGATCATTTCTAAAGTCCAGTTGAGCTGACGCTCAAACACAAAGCAATCCAAAGCTTTCCTTATCTGTATCTTGTGGAAAAACAGATCAGGACCACAGCAAGTATATTTCTGACCATCCCATTGACCCACCTTGCTCCTTCAGAGTGGGTATGTTGCCTGCTCATTTCCCAAACTTGTCCGGATGGTTTTTAATTGCTGCCCATAAAAGGTTTCGCTTTCACCTGAAAATCATCATTCATAGTGTTCACTGGGAAACCTCTTTGCTTTGACTCCTTGTAATGCATCCCATTCTTTTTTCAGATGGCATTTTTATTATTGCTTTAATTCTATCTGCAAGGCTTCCGGTTCTTGTACTAGAAATCATATCAATTCTCTCTGGTCTTTTTTGAGAGTGCAGTTTTCTTCTGTGATTGCTTCTTGCACCATGGCTCCACAAGAACACCAGTCACAAATTTCCATTTTGTAAGTTGGATCGATCTCATGATACCAGGTTATTATTAGTTACAAGTGATGATGTCAGGTCTGGAGACTTAAGGGCTGTTTCCACTACAAAGAAAGGTTTAAGATGGTGTCAGGTATTTTCTTGTTCATTTATTCAGAAAGAATTTATAAATTCTTGTTTTCCTGGACACAGGAGAAAGGAAACAGCAGGAGTTTCTTTGATTACAGTTTTCAGACAGAACAGTGCTCTGTAGCACACTCATTTTTATTGTCCTTGGGTCAACATACCAGGTTTTCTCTGGCTGTTACTGAGGTTTGTCCTACGTTCTCTGTACTTCTACTCACTTAGGCCTGTATAGCTTGCCCTGTCAATGCTGAATTTCTTTCTAAGAAGCTTCTTGGGTACCACAGCTCAGCTTTTACTCAAGCCTTACCAAGTATATGTGCTTTGGGTGGTGACTTCTATTGCTTCAGCTATCTGCCTGCAGAAAGGAGGAAGGATTTTATCTCGCACCTTCATTACAAATGAAGAAAGTAATTATACTTACCAGTGTCAATGAAGTTCCACCCAACACATGAGCATGACAATAATGCCAGCAAGTGTAAAACTCTTTTCAGCACACTTGTTTTCTGGTAATAAACTTCATTCTGCATCTTTAGATATATACTTTGAAAAAACCCACATCTGACACACGGAAACTTTCATAAACTAACTAGTTTCGTCACAACTGACTTACTCCCAGGCTTACCATGAGATAAACCAATATAAAATAATTTATGCAACTTAGCATTGAACATCTTACCAGATCAACATTTGTAAAAAGAGCACTGGCCCAGAACTTGGAGTCTTCAGTTATATTCCACAACTTGTCAATGACCTTGTGCAAGTCACTCCTCTGCTTGTGTCCCATCCCTTATTACAATATTTCCCTTTAAACATACTTTAGATCCGTTGTTGAAAACTCAGACTAACACTGTCCCACTTCCAGCTCTACTCAAGTAAAATGATTCTATTAAGAGCAGCCTAATCACAGTAGACAGTTTAATCCGCCATAGAAAGGAAATGGAACAGATGAAACGGTCCTACGGACCGGGAGTTTGACTCCGCCAGCCTAATGCACAGTATCGCTTCAAATAAGGTGTTACAACAGAACTTTACATGTAATGGTTTTACTATATCCTACATATTACATGGCGGGGGGGA
>NW_010972909.1:7370799-7382067 GCF_000737465.1 Haliaeetus leucocephalus | reverse complement strand
TGGGTGGGGAATACAGTAATTGGTCCTTACATTCAGTGGCAGAAAAACCTGTTCAACTACAAAAGTTAATACAGACAAGACTTATTGCCTGCCATGTCCTGACCTTGTTTTGTTTTTGCAAGAGAAGTCATTGCTAACACAAACTGAGCATACCTCTAACCCTAATCCTGCAGCTGCCCAGGGTCCATAGCAGTGCTCTCTCTGAAGAGCCAGATACCAGCCTCTGAATGGTTTCGTGATCAAATCCTAATCTATCTTTTAGTACTCCTGAAGATCTAGCCAGCCAAGGAAGTAGAAATCTTAAACTGGACCCTCTTCGACAGGTTCTTTTAAAAAATTGCCTCATGACATAGTTGCAGTTTAAGTCTACAAATTTGCAGGTGTAGGACCTACATCTCAGACCACCTATAAAGGAAATAATGTCATGCAACTTTGCCACTACCTTGTTAGATACTTTTTCTGAGTAAAAGGATATATAACAAACTGTCACCTACAGCCTGACACAAATAAACTATTACCTCCACACCAACAACAAAAAAATCCACTAAATTTTCTGTATGTTATTTTGCACTTTTATCATTTAAAAGCAAGGAATATTTTTTCTGTATTCTAATATTCTTTATAAATAACATGCTACAGTGACAGCAATGATATGTAAGGATATCTACAAAGATACCTGAAAATCTTACTTGAAACTTGGACTTCCTGTATTCACTGAAATAGTGAACTTTACTGTTTTTACATCAATACTAAAATCCAAAATATTTATTACATCAGTTCATTACTTATGAAAGCTGTCTGACAGTAAAGCTTGACTTACTAAGTTCTGTCTTCAACCTGAGAAGCAGCATTACAGACACTGCCATACCCAATTTTTACATCAGCAAGCCTGATGTAAAACCTCATTTTAGAGCAATGAAATTTCACAAAACTCTCCACTTAACCCTGACGTTTCAGCTCTGTGTAAAGAGTTAAGCTCACTGGGCCCTGTTTTTCAAATGTGGAACAGGAGTGAAGACTACAGACTGGCACCCTCTTCAGTAGCAGATGGCAAGGAGAGGATGGTGCATTCAGCTGAAATTGAGTCTAGCTTGGCAAAAGGCAATAACCTAAGTCGGAAATTGTCCAAGATATCAAAGTAAATATTACTAACAGGCAGTTAACCTTTTTCACTCCGTGCAGTTTGTCAGGTTCTTTTTAAATGAAGGCATAGGGTTTTTTAAACTTTCTAGGTAGCCTTAAAACTTTTATTCTTTGATGGGAAGAATGGAACTTGCTTAGTGATGAATTTGAACATTTTTCACCACTTAAAACTGTACAAAGATCTGCTCAGTGTTTTCAAAACTGATATCTAGTCTTTCCCAATACGTTACTTTTTTTCGTCTCTTTATTTTTTCTGAACAATAAAAAAATTATTAGTCAGATTGAAAAAGTGACTGAGAATATTTTAGCAAAGCACACTACTGTTTCAGTTATCTGGAACAAGTGGGGAGCCCATCAGAAATCTATGCCCAGCTAACTTTAAAATGAGAACAAGCTCAAGCAAAAAGCACTGTTTCCATTCTCAAGTACTCACATACCATTAGTTAGCCCGCCCACCTGCAAAGCACACGCTCTGATTTTAAGTTAGTGGAAGAAAATTACTACTAAACTCAGGGCACTACTTACACGTTTCATTCATAACCATTCCTATTTTGAAGCTCTTCCTCCACATACACAAGGGAGAAGCTGAGGATATCCAAAATTCATAAGAGTCCTGGAAGTTGGGACTTTACAAATAATGTCAGGTATTGTGAGACTCAGCACAAAACTATACTGGTCACATTCAACTCAGCTGCCCTCTAAAGCCGCCTAGTTAAATTTTCCACATCACAGTGCTCAAGATTATACAACTACACAAAATTTCACAGGCATTCAGGATGTAGATGCACACTGGAGCCAGGCAAAATTCCCCACACTGAAATGAAACCTGCTGGTCCTCCAGCTTTCATCCAAAGCACCTTCAGAAGGCAAGCAGACAGCTGGGTGGCTTGGAGCCTCCTGTGCATGACCTGCCTCTGCTCCGCACACAGGAATACCAGCACAAGTTTAAACTGAAAAGAGGAAAAACCCTAAGAACTGGGTTGCTGTCTTTTAACTGCGGGCAGTAGGTATAAAAATTTGGGGCTTACCATGACTTTAAGCAGCTATTTCCTAATCCTGCAACTGCATGCTTTCAGCTGCCCCTGCAACATTGATTAACTTGTGTGTGTCAAGTGCAGTGGAAAAAAAAGCTGTTTGAAATTCAAACAAGTCTCTAAAAGAAAATCAAGATAAGAAGTCCAAGCATTGGATCATAACAAGTTTCTGTATTTTGAGATTCATATAAAAAGCCTTGTTTCAGGGTTTGTTTGTTGATTTTTTTTTTTAAATGACATTGATTTTTATCTGCCAGAGGTCAAAGAACAAAAACTTGATTACTGTTTTAATATCAATTCTTTGTACTGAAAAGAGCTGTAGTAAGCTTAACTTAGAGAGTCAAGTGATAACAACCACACTGCAATATGCTCTTCTAGCCTTCTTCTGCCAAGTAATTTCATGTAAATTTCAACTCCATGCCTTCACTCATGTAGCAGCAACAACCTAAAGGGGCATTTCAAATGAACTGTCCAAAATTTATTATATAAGAAGATTACCGAATTACCACAATTGATTACATATAACCTCAGTTGTTACAAATGCATTGGGCATCACATGCACTTAGCAAGTCAGCCATACATTGCAAACAATAGTACGGGACAATGTCAGTAAGGACTGTTGTGCTTTTACACAAAGAATTGCATAGGGTACCATAGGCAATCTTAAAACTGCTATTTCTTTCTGATGAACTGACTTTATAACTCAGACATTCTCTTGGACAAGGTAGTATTATTACGCATTTTCCTAAACACCACCAAAAACCCTGGGGAAAAAAATATCAATTATTCAATTTTTTGAGACCATACTAGCAAAGACCTCCGCCATTTGAAATATCAAAGTAAACAGTGGCAGTGACAAGCTGATTTCTTCCACGTGGAGTAATGTGAAAAGAAATAAGACAGTTTGCCTGTAGCTTTCATAGCTATTTTCTGTCAGCAGGGGACTGCAGATCTCTCAGCAGCTGTCCATCTTCTTCTGTTCCTCTTCAGCCCTACTTTGCTTGTAACACATGCTGCCTTTTAGACCACGCACATCAGTTACTGCCCTACCAATCACACATACCTCTTTCCATGCACCCTTGCTCTGTTGATTTCTCTACCGCCTCACCCTACGTTCACCAACGCGCCCCCCTGCACCCATCTCCCCCCTCTCCTCTTCATCTTCCAGGGGCAGGCGAGGGAGCACAGAAAGGACAGGGGAGACTGTTTTCCTGTTTTCTTTTCTGCAACCGACAGCAACCCCGTGGTCACTCATTAGCCAGCGGAAGTAATAGCAAGGAAAATCCTGCTCAGGCAATGTGACGTACCTCTGAAGCCCACGAAGGGCTGGGGCAGCTTCAGCTCAGGCAGCATCTCAAGTTGCCAAATTCCAAAATGTTCCCACAAGCGTGAAAGGACCCCCCAAAATAGAGGCACAGAAGGCAAGCTACTGAGCAAAAGGAAGAGGGGAAAAAGCACTTATAGGCATGGTTTGCAAAATCTGCAATATATATTATAATAACAATTCACTTAGCTGGCTAAGTCAAAAGGTAAACCTGAGCAGAAGAACCAGCACTGCAGGAGCTCTGGAAGGGGTGGCTTATTCTCAGGTATGCTGCAGGACAGTGCAGCAGCACCCACACGGACAGCCCCAGGCAGCCCAGCCTGGTCAACACTTTAGGATCCTCTTTCCTTTATTATTAATCAATAAATAAGAATTGTTTTAAAATCACATGCTTTGGACAATGCTTTGTTACTATTCAATAGCAATCAAAAACTGCAAACAAATGAGCATAAGAGGTAGACAGAGATTCAGGCACAGAAAGACAGTTGGAAAAACAATAAGACTACTCCTGACACAATCTTTTGGCTACCACAGCCAAAATAGCCCCTCAAAACCTCAAGCGATACCTAATACAAGACAGGAATAACAAATACATTTTAAGCCTGTTTTCACTGTCTTTTGGTTTCCTTGTTTAACTCAGTTTCCAATTTTGCAACCAAAACCATTAACTTGCTAGAATGTAATTTCTTGGTTTAAGTTTGTTTCATATTTGAAGTGAACTGCGGTAATCGAAATTATTTTTACTTCTCCAGAGATAGGGAACACAAAGCAGTTGCACAACTGAAGCTTTCCTGTGCCCCCCAGGAAAGGAAGCTGAAAATCCTGGAAACCAGGATTCACCTCCCACACAGCTGCAGGTCAGGTTAGGACCTCTTGGTGCCCAGTGCCAGCAGAGAGGAGAAGCTGCCCCTGCCAGGTTAATACCCACTGCCCTCCAGCAAGAGGCAGGTACCAAGACAGCCCATGCGGTTGTAGGGGTCTGAATGAAATCCTTCCTCAACTCAAGTGCTGGCAAAACGTGGGCAAATTTCCAAAGGGGCAGAGAAGGACAAGCGGGTCTGGAGACAGCGCTGCAGCTCAGGGAGGCTCTCGACACACAGCTGCAAGATCCTTTTTTTTGTTGTTTTTAAACAGGGATAACGGATGCATTTTCACCTATCCTGTTCTCAGAAATGCCATTTTACTTGAAACTTTCCACACAGGTGTCTACCTTGGGTCCAAAAAGTCAAGGTTTAGCATCATGATAAACAGCTGAAACCAGAACCTATGTCAGGAAGTGTCTACACATCTACATAGTGGTGGAACTACTGATTAAAGTAATTAGATGGAATCAGATTTACAAATAATAAATGAAGGTTTAAAAGAATCAGTCATAAGGGTTTTTATGTCTTTAATATAATTAAAATAATGCATCTCTGAATAAGTGACAAAACACACTACTGACAAGGAAAAAAGTAAAATCCTGAACTGCCATTCATTTTCCTTTCTCCATTTTTTCCCATAAATATCCCTAATCAAGTATATCAAAGTCATACGAACTTCACCAGTCTCCCTTTCGTACAAGAAGTAACAGACCTTTCACAGCAAGCAGAGACCAGACTTCAAGTGCATTAAATACATGTGCAGAGGACATGGCTTTGTGCTATTGCCCAACAAACAGGCGCACACTTCAGCTGAGCAGCAGCAGCCTGTACCATTAACAGCAAAGGGCAGCAGGTTTCAAACACCTCCCCGAGCAGTAAAACGCCCGACTGAGCAAAGGTTCACATGCTTCGTAGGAGATAAAGTTCCAAGCTGGGGAAGTCAAAGATTGATCTGACTCTTTCTTCTGTGGCACTTTTAAAATACAGGATAACCTTGATTTCTAGTGAGTCCGAGAACCACGTTTAGTTAATCTCCTCATTATGTAAAAGGAAGTTAAATCAGACTTAAAGTCACGCAAGTTAAACAATCTCCCCTCTCCTTCCTGGCTACTCCCCACATTACCCATAGCCCAGCTGAGAACTACAGAAGTTGTAATAGCCACTGCACTTGCCTCAATTCAAAATTTGAGTCCTCTCTTACTTCGATTACTACCACACAGCTTACGGGTAAACTCACTTTTGCATTAAATCAATTGGTTCTTTCCCTAACCCCAATTTTCTCTCTGCTTCTGTTTGATAATGAGCTCTTTGAACTAAGGATATTACATTTGAGCGTACAATCTCATAAATCATAATACCGTAATTAAGTCTAATCCTATGTTCCTTCACACCCTTAGCTGCGCTCTGTGTGCGAGTAAAACTTCTGAAACAAACAAACCCCCTCCGGGGCTCATTACTTGCTGCATTCCCATAAGGGTGCTTTGTGGAAAGCTTTGTCTCATTGTTTATTTAAAGACAGCACTGTTGTTAGAATTTGAAACGAGCATGAAAATAAGTTTGTTATAAATGGCAAAGCTGGAGGGGTGCCTAATTGCTAATATGAGTGGGTAATTACAGAGGATATAAGCTTTGATATATGTATTGAATTGCAAGGTATGCAACATAGAGAGTTGTATTTATATGTCTACATCTCTGCTTATGTGGCATTTATTATAAGATCAATGAAGGTATTTAATAATGCATATAATATAGCTTACACTTGAGAAAGTTATCACAGAAAAGAAATACACCATATAGCTGAAAAGTGTACATTAGCATACATTCAAAGTAGCTGCAGAATTCAGACCAGTCCTTTTGCATTAGGAAGACAACTGAGAGAACGTATTTCTGAAAATGCTAATCCTACACAGTATTTAAAAAAAATAAAGAAATACACAATCAAAACTGTCAAATCTCATTCGTACTGTCAGTCTGGAGGATAAAGTACCTAGGTAATAAAACATATGAGTACTTCTGCCCACAGGAAAGCCAAAATCATCTTCCCTTCTCTCTTCTAGGTATTATTTGTTTCTATATGTATCAGAATTAAATTATGAGTAATTCTAGTTATGCCACTCTCACTTTCTTCAGGCTTTTTATTCCTTCCTGACTAATTACATTTTGTCAGCTGGCACAAGGAAGAAAAATTTGCTATTAATCAAAGGACATGCACTCTGTTCCTTAACTGTAGCTTACATTTTCAGACAGTAGGAGAGAAGTGTAAAAAAAAAAAAAAAGTGCATTGATGAAAATAGTACATTGGTGTGTTACAAGCATCATCAGTCACTGCATCTTTTCTCTTAGCACAATTCCTGAGGCCACCAAGATGCCACATTTTAGCCTTTGTTGTATTTGGAATATTTTGATTTATGCTGTTCCATAAGCACTTTCTACTTAATCTTGTCTCTTCACAAAGCATGACTGACTCAATCTGTGTGTGAAGTCCAACTTCAATAAGACAAATTATGCACAAAAGCCCAGTGAAGGAGCCTGAATGAAAGTGTGATACTCATTTCAAATAAGAAAGTTCCAGCAAGCAAGAAAGTTCTGGCAAGCACTTCCACAAATTAAGAGAAGTTGTTCAAGAAAAATCAACATTAAACTCAAGAAAACAAGTCCACATACTTGACAACACACTTTCTGCTGCTAATTAGAAATAAGTCTCAGCACCCCTCACCATCCATGGCCATATATTACCTAGCAGGCAGCTCCTGCTGCATGCTCCATTAATTACTTTCCATGAGGTTTCTTGCTGCCATGGCACAGAAGCGCGTTTATGGAGGTGAGACAGGTATGCAGCTACTGATGGTGACTAACAGGCCTATCGTCAAACTTTCCAACGGCTGATGTTGCCGTTGTTGTTACTTACTTTTTTCCCCCGCCTCTCCCACTGAGAATACTTTCTTCCCCTCATTGTACCGATAGGTGATTAATAGCAGCTCTAATTCCCAGCATACATCATTGCCAACATTTACAGCCAAAATATTGGGGAAGGTGGTCTCAAGGTTCAGATGCTGGTCTGGGACAACTTAAGATACCTAGATTCATTGCCTAGCTCTGCCACATGCCTCCTGTGGGACGTAAAGCCTCCAATTGCACAGAAGCCAAAACACACTAAAAGCTCAAAAGTGGGGAAAAAAACCCACATTATTACTACAGTTCCATAATCCAGTACCAAATATATCTTGAAATGGCAGAAAGCTACCCGTGGATGTAAATTCCTTTTTCCTAACATTTCCTTTTCTGTACTAAATTGCAAGACTATCAGTTTATACATTCAAAAGCATCCTCCTTCTTAAAAAGGAAGGGGCAGGGGGAAAGCTCAGAGAGCCTTGAGATTGGAAAAACCAGATTACACATCATCAGCTCCTTAGCATCCAAACCTAGAAAAAGCCCAAAGCCAAGCAGAAAAAAAGAGCAGGGGATTGCTTAGACTCTCAGTACCTCAAGTATCCAAACACCTGCAGCAGCCAACGGAGAATGCTGAGCCCTAAACCCCTCTCCTGTACCATTACCCAGAGGTGCCCCTCTCCCCTTGGGATCCACAGCCTGGAACATCCTCATGGAGACAGGCGGTTATCCCTCTTCTTCAAAAACTGAGCACAACCGCTCTCTTTTAATGCATGGATACAGGAGGAAGAATTTGGAGCAGCGCTGCCCGACCTCCCCGTCCCTGCCCCCATCCCATGCTTCAGTGCTAACCCCAGATGCGGAAGAGAGGTTCAGTTTCCTCTTCTGACTAAGAAGGATCAAATCTGAAAGCAGAGCCCTCACGCTCACATCCAACAGCTGTTTATAGTAGAGAAACAGTTCAGAGACACGGACAGGAGCACAGGTTTCTTCCAGCTCACAGAAGTGCCCCAGCCTTTTGGGTCCTATTTACAGAATCTCGTTGTTCCAGCGATTCTCAAACCCTTTTTGTAGGGGGAGGTGGAAGGCCACTCCTGCCTTCACCCAGCACCACTCAACTCACTCACCTGGACACAGGGCCAAGAAGCACGGATCCCCCATCTCCTAAACAAGGAAGTTAGGACCTCCTAAACTGCGCAACAGGAAGATTTCCACACTCAGGTTATAGTAGATATTAACCTCAAGCTACACTTGATCTGAATAGCTCAGCTGCATCTTTCTGTCAGCTTTAAGTTTCCTGGGGAAACCGAGCACGTGAAAATTTCTGCACTAGCAAGTGAGCAAAAAATATTCTAAAGCCCATGAAACAGCCTTTGCTTAGAAATCTCCCTCAAAACTAAACTGCTGAGCTCATTCAACTCTTCAAGGAATAAGGTCCACTGATGTGACAGACCTCCCCTGCTTGGAGAGGCGCTGTGTGCTTTTTTATCTTATTTATAGAATGGTCTCACTCACGCTTTGTTTAAGAAACAATTAGACTTTGACAGCTTAAAATAAACAGGACTCTCTCCCTGCTGCAGAGTTACTAGACCTGAGCTGGATTTCAAGTTCTTGCAACCACATGAGACTCTATATGGACTCAACAGTGTAAGTGACAAGTTCGTTTGCCCAGCACCCTTCAAAACAGCACCCTGAGCAATACAGGCAAGAGCAATAAAACAAGGACCCACATCAGTCAAATGAAGCAAGCAAGCAATCATTCCCACTCCTACCCCACTTTGTCCTCACCAAGAGGCACCTCTGGTAGACAAGGCCACCCCTTTTCAGATGTTTGCAAAGAGAGAACCTGCAGAAATACAGAAGATGCAGGAGTTTAGCAATGGTTGGACACCAAATGTGCAGCTGGGCAAACTTTTTCCCTGAAAATACAGTTGGTTTTTCTGCCTCTTGCGTTGCTGCAACCGGTCCAAAGGCAGTAATTGCAATAGCTGGCACAGATAACATGACTTGGCATCACAATTTTAAATTTCAGTCCAAGCTCTTGTACCACCAGCAGAGGGGTCAGCATTCCCATTTAGTAGACATGGGAGTTTTCCACTGGTGACTTCACATTTCCTTCAAGGCCTTCAGCTCCTCAACTCCAGCCTCCTGGCTCGGTGGCTGCCTTTACCATGGCAGGGAGCAGGGCACAGAAAAGCTGTATTGAAGAACTAACAGAGCTACATCAGCATTCTTGAATTCCTGGCCTGTCGCTGAAGGAGAGACACACACAGGAGTCCTGTCTCATCCCAGGTAGTCTTCCCGAGCTGGGTTAGCTAGGTAAAAGAGAGCCTGGATAGAGTGTTAGTTAGCGTGTTGGCTTGAGTTCAATTATTTCTCCTGGTAAAGAGCTCCCATGTGCCTTAGGCAAGCTTTGGTCTTGGCTTCCCATCTGTAAAACCGGGGGTAAATGTCCTGCCCTAACTCCAAGGAAGAGGGGAGGATCAGCAGTCTGAAGACTGCGACACAGGAATGCCAACACATATTCAAGCGACACACAGTTGTACCAAGCACCAGTCACAGCAGAAATGTCTATGACACTAGACAAGCAGGTGTTCTCAGAAATGAGGAACGTTTCTCAACATAAAGAAAAGTAAAAGTACAGCAAATTTAGCTTCCCCCAGATAAGAGAACACAGCAATGACACAGAACAACAAAGCTAAATAACTCAACAACAAGTTATGCCAACAAAAAAGAAATGCTGGGGTTACAAGAATAAGAAACAATATCCAGTGATCAACAGTTGCAGAAAGCAAACGTTTTCAGACAGGATTTAAAATTACAAGAGTCAGCGAAACAAAAGGAGATGTGAGACAAAATAGAGAGTCAGGGACAGAGAAGGCGCAAAATTAGCAAATAGAGGAACAAACCATGGAAAAACACTTGTCAACAGATTAAATGAGTGAACAGCAAGGATAGCAATAATAAGATTAAAAAAAAAAATATAAAGGGCCTTGAAAGCCAGCTTTGTTCCAGTTAACAGTACCACACCAAGTAACTTAGATGATCACTGTTTGCATTTTAATACTGCCCTTACTTCACCCTACAGTCCCCCATAGAAGAGATCTCAGAACACAGGGAACCTAATACAACACACAGGAGTGATACCTAGGCACACGTTAATTAGCAGTGGATCAGCCTTAGCAAGTTTAACTGTTATCCTGAAGGTACTGCTAACGTTTAAGCAGCAAATAATGCTGGTATTTAACTAGAGTTTGAGCTGCCTTGTCAATTGGATCACTACAATTCGTGCAGTGCAGGAGACGCTTCCATTGACAAAGGTTTAAGGACATGCTTACTTTGGACATGCCGCAAAGTCAGTGAAACTACTGCAGCTCTCCTACGAACATCAGAGGGAAAGTGCCACTGCACCCTCGGGACCAAATGATGTGATGGTTTAAAGACAGACATCAATTTGTTCCTATTATCATCCACTGTCATTTTCTGTCCTGGATTCCAAAAAGGTGATTTGAAGCAGTCAAGGTTAGTAAAAAGCTGAAGCAAGCAGGAGTAGTTCAGTGAAGTAGCCACAGCTAAACTATGTCTTTCCACTCCACAAAGTGAAAGCAGAGCTCATGGAAAAAGCATGCCCATGAAATTAAATATCTGATTCTAAATATCTGATCGTCACCAACCGCAGATAAGGCTTCAGGCAAACGCAAACCAGAAGTGAAGGGAGACACGTTTGACGAGCTGATTACGACGGCGTGCAAGAAAGCAAAGGTTTTGTCCTCCGCGTCTTTGTCAAAAATTCTCAGACATGCAATAAAATAAAGCTCTCCTCCTCCCCTCCCCCCCCAAAAAATAATAAGTTAGCTATAAATCAGGACTGTATTAACGCCTTTGGGTACAGCAGAGGGTTCCTTCCACAGAGCGGGCTCTGGCAAACGCCGGGTATTCCGGTTTGGGCTGGCCCGGCGGCGCAGCCCCGGCAGGAGCCGAGCGGGGAGCGCGGAGCGCGGTGCAGCCCCACGCG
>NW_010972909.1:7370478-7370789 GCF_000737465.1 Haliaeetus leucocephalus | reverse complement strand
CCCACACACCCCCACCGCCCCCCCAGCCCCGGCCCCTCACTCACCCCAGCGTGCTGATGAACCCGTTGACAGAGCCCTCGGCGTACAGGGACACGATGTCCCCGATGTACAGAAAGCTGGACATTTTCTCAGACATTTTGGCTCATTTTCAGCCGGATTTCGCACTCCTCCCCCTCAAAAAAAAACCAAATAAAAAATAAAACCAAACCGACCCGGGGGGGGGAGGCCGAAGAGACGAGGCGCGGCGAGGGCGGGCCGGGCCGGGCGCTCAGCGCGGCCCCTGTGGCGCGGCGCGGGCTGACATGATCGCG
>NW_010972909.1:7309163-7370468 GCF_000737465.1 Haliaeetus leucocephalus | reverse complement strand
CCGCCCCGCCGCCGCCACCCCCCCTCGGGCAGGGGGTCGCAACCCCCGCACAGCGAGGCCGTGCCTCGGCCGGCGGGTCAGGGCCGGCTTTGCTGCCCCGCCAGGCGGGAGAGGTGCTGTGGAGAGACCCCGGTGAAACGCCTCAGGAATCGCCTGCGGCCCGGCGATAACCCGCCGCCCTCGGGCGCGGGGTTGGGGCCGTAGCCCGAGGGAAGAAGCAGCGGGACGGGGGCGCTGAGGGAAGAGCCGAAGCGGCGGGTGGGATGGCGGCCCTGCCCCGTTGCCGCCGCCTCTGCCAAGAGGCCTCGAGTCCCGCTACGCTTAGTTTAATCGCCAGCCCGCGTCACCCTCGATGTTGTGGCTTACAAACTTCAGGAACCACAAGTCCTTCTTACTTTTTCTTTTAAATCAGAAGCAAACCATGCTGCAACCCCGTGCAGGAATTCCCACAACACACACTTCCAAAAGAAAATTGCCACCAAGTTAACAAAAAAAACACCCTGGAACTAGAGAGCGCTCGGGAAGACTTTTCTGCCGAGGAAAGGGGGGACACCGCAGCCTCCCCAGAGCGGGGGGCTGCAAGCGCTACCCCCCCCCCAGCCCACTGGAAGCCAAGCTGCAGCCCACACCTGGGTGGCCGAAGGGGCTCCCACGGGGCTGTGCAAATCCACGCTGCTTCGGATCACTGCCCAAGACCCCGTGCCAGCCCGCAAAACGACGCGTCCGTCGGTGGATGGAAGTGTTCAGTTCAAAGGAAAGGCTAGCGCCAGCGTGGGGTTCTTATTCTCAAAAACACTGTGCGTTCTTCAGATGAAAGTGTAATTTCCACCAACGGTTTTAAGAATCAAAGTATTTCCACTTTTTCTGATTTTTCAGCTGTATTTTGCCTCCCCACCTCTCCTAATTACAGGCAAACTCAGCAGTAGTACTGGTTACACATTGCATTTTTCCAACAGATTGTTTGGATTGGAAAAAAAAAACAACAACAACTCACCCAGTTCTAAGAGCCTGATCAAATACTAGCTCTTAAACAGCAAGAATATGATTCTAGTTGCAGGAATGTGCAGACTGGTGGAAGTGAGTAATAAACTGAGAGTTTCACACTTGCATTTAATTTCCCACATCCACAGCTTGCAGCCTTCTCACTTGTTCTGAGCATAAATTCTTGACATCAGAAATGCCGAGTCTTCAAAGTGAAAAAAAGTTTTACCATCAAGATGTACAGAAAAAAGTGTGATGCCATTCTAGAGTTCCCTCTTTTGCTCTTTTACGGTGAATATTTTAGATTTGTCTCTTGTACCCACCAGGATACAAAGACACCACCAAAGATCTGTGCTTGCATTCTGATTATGTATGCATACATACGCAGGCCCTTGATCTGACACTTTAGAAGACTGAACTGAAAGAATTTGGTAGAGTAACCACAATTATTAAAACATTTCTGGAAAAGAAATATGAAGAGAATGGGCACCCGAGCCCTTGTTCTGGAACCACCCCCTGGACAGGAAAACCAAGATGAGGTGTTTTGAACTGCCCCAAGCACACATATTAAATCCCAAAGTTGGACGAAATTAAAACATACCAGAATTAGAAACTGAAAGTCTGAGTAGCACAAGGCACTGAAGGGGGAGAGAAGCTGAGACTCCCTGCCCACATGCCGACCAAGTGAAAAGCATCAACCCGGGGTCTCTCCCAGGAGCCACCACACAGAGGCTTCAGGCGTTTTATTTCACAAAAACGTGGTTCTGGACAGTTTGAAACCAGGGCTGAGCAGCAAAGGCTTCACAGTGTATTGACAATATCCTTTGCCCTCCTGACCCTGTTTATCTCAGCCACTTTATACCAGGCTTTAACAGCCTAATTAAGATACTTTAGCCAAGGAGGTTTCATGTTTCCCAGCAGTAAATGAAATCCTGGCATGCCTTAGATCAGTGGGAGTTTTCCTGAGGATAGACTTCAGAACTTGGCCGAGCAGCAAGTCTGCCTGTCCTTTGTATGCCTGGGAGCAAATCCCCATTTGGGACCATTCACAGCCAGGAAGGTTCAACACCGTTGCCTAAACATAGGTTACTGGGGCCAGATACCCGAGACATCCATCCCAGTAGGTTGTCAGCAGGGAAGCAGCACCACTACGCCCTTGACAGCTCTGCCTGCACGTGGGCAACTGAAAGGGGCCCGCGTGCTTTGGCATTACAAGGAGGTTAATTCGGGTCACTTTAGAAAACATTTAGCATTTGCTTGCTGTGTGGCAAAGCTCGAACTGATAGAAGTCCTACACTTGCAGTCATCTTTGCCTCTTTTCCCCCCAAGGGAAATCAAGGCACAGGCTGCATTCTCCTTCGTTTCTAGGCTTGTTCATCTTGGCTCAGGCTGGAGTGTGCCAGCAGCTGAAAGCTGTTACCACCTCCCAGCTCTCTAGTGATCTATATGAAAAGAACTGGAAATCTCAATCCAGTTCCGAGCAGTGACAGCTATTAACTAGAAATGAGTCGTATGAAATCAGCGTTTTTGTGAAAAACGTAAAGGTCAAATCCCAAAGGCAGTCAAGTATTTAAGAGAACACTTCATTTTAAACCTGTCTCCTTGAAACAGTCCAACAATCTCATTGAAGTTACCAGATTATTTGTACGCTGAAAATAAGCAAGCACTTACCGGCTTTTGTAGGCCACGTTTTAAATTGGTATGAACATCGCCCTGGAAAAGCAGATCTGAGGAACCCTTGCTGATCCTCTCCTTGCAGGCAGAAAACTTAAGTAGAGATGAGTGCTCCTCTAACATTTTTAACAAGCATTAACCCTCTTCTGTTAGAAATAATGATTGTGCCTCTCTGAGTGCTAGTTTCATGAAGATAGTATCTAAAAAAATTTAATTAAAATGAAAGAGATTTTGTCATAACAAGTATACATAGAAAAAAATAAAGCATGGTCAGAGATGGTAATGGAATATTGCTTCATTTATCTGGAGCAGAAATAAACCAAATTGGTTCATAAATATGGGTATTTTTACTACAGTTTTTAACCTTGCAATTAGCTGCAGGGTGAAGGTGAGGCTGCTTAGTCAATAACTGGAATATGTTTTCCATCAGTTATCTCTGGTAATCTTTTGTTCCAAAGCTAGGAATACAGGCTTCACCACGAAACAGGACCCAGATGCAGAAATCATCAGCTAGTGCTGACAGACTGCCCCAGTGCACATATTACCCTGTATGTTGTAGAAGTGAAGAAGTCATTCTAACTCAACTTTCCTTTCTAGTCTATTTCTTATTTTCAGAAAAGAAAATATTGCTAGTGATGATTGCAGTGGTATTCTAAAATTAGATCTCTATATAAAAGTATGTGGCAGTATTTTAATACAGGGGAATTTTACCACGATTTCTACGTCCTAGGTTTCGATGTTCATTCCAGTGCTGAGGCATAGAAGAGAAGCAGTTTATCCACAGAGAGGTCAATAGAAACACCCCATTGCAGAATTGAGCATCCACTTCGGATGTGAAAATACACAATATTGGACTGACCTCAGACTCAAAAAACTCATCAAGTACATCGGCTGCTGTCATCATATTCTTGCTCTTTTTCCACCCCTCATGTCTTAGGAAGATGTCTGAATTTCCTGCTCATCTTGTCTAAACAGGGGAGGCTCCTGACAGAAGTTGAGGGGTTTTATGGATTTGAAAATTTTCTGATTGGAAAGACTTTAATCCCCCACCTATACAACCTACCTCTTGTATGAAGTTACAGATATATCGGCCACTTCAGTGGAAGCAAACCAGACCAGTTAGAGGCTTATACAACAGGCAGCATTGATGTTTGTTTTCATGAGAGCAGAGGATAGTGCATTCCAGCTGCAAGGGCAAAGGGGGAAGAGAAGAATGCCTTTAACTGTTTTAATACAATAGATATAGATGGGTCCAGGCCAAAATCCAGGCAGGCACCCTAGAGCTTAAGCATGCAAGTATATGAAAGTTTGGACCCAAGGCCTTGGGCTTGTTTCTCACCTTTCTAATGGGAGTGGGGGGCGGGGAGAAGAAAGATCAGACCATTCCAGACATTTTGATATTTAAAATCCAACTCTGATTTTAAAGCCCATCTGTAGCTGGAATATTTTTAATATACTTATCTCGAGCAATGCACAATTAACATCTTACTTGAGGAAGGCCTGGCTTTTAAAGGCACCTAATGTAGTTTCCCACACAAGCAGGAGACGCCCATTACCTTGTGGATATTAATATTTGAGACAGCCTAGCTCTTCCCTGAGCACAACGGCATTTCAAAACACTTGGATGTATAAAAGACGGCATTACTTGGCCTACAAGTTGGATCAGAGAGCGCCAGAACAGCTTATTTTGACAATACCCGCACACAAGAATTGATTTATTGCTGGTAGTGCTTTGTTTTATTTTGCCTATAGCAAACGTCAGAGTACTAGATGATTTCTTGATAGATAGCTGTGGGGACTCATTTTGCCTTTTTTCTCATCGTGGGAGTTAACTCTTTACTGATGTTGTTTTAAACAACATGTTGGTATTGGTGCCATACAAAATATTAAGCATCTGGTTACAAAAAAAAACCCAGAGTACCCTGGGGAAAAAGAGGCCTGACAGAGATAAATGTGATTTAGTAACATAATAAAGCAGGAGTGTAGTGAATCATGCAAAATAAGCGCCATTATTTGATTGAGAATGAGAAAACCAGAACATGGAGCATTCAGTGCTGGCCTACCCACTTTATTCAACCTGGCTTAGTAGGAACAGGAAATTCTAGCTAAATTCGTAACACCTAGATAAAGGACTTTCTACTGGAGGGAAACACGTTTTTCTCAACATTAGAGGTGGCCCTGAAAATTAACAGCTCTCACCAGTGATCTTTTAGGGGTTTCACTAGGGCATGGATATGAGCTTTGCACCCTCACTATCCAGGCACACTCATTCGCATTATGGCATGCATGCACGGACGGGGACTGGCTGACTTGCTGTTCACTACATCTGAATTTACAAGAGCAAATATATGTATTAATTCAAGTATATTTAAATAATCTCTGGTTTGCTATAATAATCTCTTGAAACAAAGCAACTTAGAAATAATGAAAACTGAATTTATTTGTGAATTAATTATTTAAGTAAAAAGAGTTTAGATTAAAGAAGAAGCCTGGACGCCCTTCAAACTGTGGCACAATACAACAGCTATGTAAATAAACTTCTGAGAGCAGCTCCAAGCCATTCAAGTGAAGCTATTTTTCCTTGCGATACATTCAAGCCTTTTGAAATAAGTTTCCAACTGTTTAACGACCAAAGTTGTTCATTCAAAGAGCCAAATACGAAAACTCGACCAAAGCAGAAAGTACAATGTGCCTTTCTTTGAAAACTTCTATATAGAAAGGATGCTTTATTTGGAGGATTCAGGAAGTTGAAGCGTTGCCTTCTATCAGCTCGCAACCACAGAGCAAGCATCAGGAAGCGCACAAAAATGAACTTACTATTCCTACGTGGAACAAGTGCCAACGGTTACACCAAGTTTGCTTTCAACCTTGCAGAACTCCCTGCCAGCCCCCCCAGACTTATTAATCAGGCAGCGTCTCCTGGGTTTTCTTTTCTGCTTGGCTGCCTAAAAATGAAGCCTTTCCCTACAAAATAGAGAGACAGACATACCTTGTTTGTATTTTCTCTTCTGTTGGCTGTCATGAGACTTCGGAAGGTTTAAACCTGAAAACGCAGGGAAAAAAGTGAATCATCTTCATAGAAGGTAATGAAAAAAATAGCTTCCTTTTCAGTCCTAGTCCACCTCTAACCATGACCTATGCAACAGAAGAATCAGTGGACCTGTAGAGTATGGTGACTGTAATTACAAAGCAATTGTGTTTTGAGTCATGTCATTAATACCACATTACCAGCTGGCCCTGTGGCAGTGGTTACAGTGGGGATACAGTATAGTTCATATACAGCAGTTCTTTAAAATAATTATACATTAAACCATACAAGCAATGATGAACATTTTGATTGATATATATCTCACTGAAGCTCAATATCTTAATTTTGGAATAAAAAAAATTACAGAAGTTTTGCAAAAATTTCCGTAAGAAAGTCCAAGAAAAACAAGAGCTCTTGTAAGAAGCCTAAAAATGCAGTTATATTTGCAAGCTGGATAAAGTAGCAGGAGTTAGTATTCCTAAAGAATATGGCTAACATTAAAAAAAGTGAAAAATCTCTGTAATTGCAGTATAGCTGCAATTTAATTGCAATCATGGAGCTTGAAAAGCATACCTGAGGAGTACCTCCCTGCCTCTCTTAAGCTCTGAATCTTCTTTTGTTTGGTTGGTTTGGGTTTTTTTTTTTTCCCACTTAACCTGTGGAAGCTTTACGCTTTAGGACTGCTTAAAAAGCCTTGTGCTTTTGATGTTTTTTTCTGATTTTTTTTTTTCTTATTGAAAAGCTTTTTCAAAATTAAACACTGCTTTTTTGCAGGAAATGTCTCCTTTCACTAGCATACTGACCATGTTACTCTTTAGAAAATAAAAAAAAGGGGGGGCTGTGCCAGCTTTTTCTTTCTTTTTTTTTTTTTAACCACTTTACAAATTATCAGAGGGGAAAGAAAATTGCAATTAGTTTTGCTGAAGCAGCTGTCACCAGGCCCACCCTTCCTGGGCCACGCTAGCATTTTTAACTTCAGGATGAAGCGCACTGCCCTTTCTGATGGGCAAGACTACTTGCTGGTGAGCACACCTCCAAGGATACAGCTGCGTTCAGGCAACAATGACGGCTGGAAAAACCAGATTTTCTCAGGAGACCCAGTCTTGCCTTGTGAAAGCAGGGGCCCCACATCTTCACCCTGGGCCTATTCTAGCTTTCAGATGGGTAAAATAGACTGCAAATAACATGTTAGGAAGGTGAACTCAAGTCAACAGGCTTGCCAACAGTAGTTGGCACTGCATTTCCAGAGAAGTCATTTAGGGAAGTCTGGAGGCATTAAAACCCAGCTGAAGTAACTCCTCTCACTCACCCCGCTCTAAAAGCACAACACCAAATATCTGATGTCTCTCAGGAATGTTTTGGGAAGGGAAAAATAGAGATCAGGAAGGATTTTTTTTTCTGTTGATTACTGTGCCTAGAGAACTACTTGATAGGGAGGTACAAGAAATTCTTTGACAGTCTCAGCCCACCATGCCCTCACTTCTGATCAGCATTGGTGCTTCTGGGTTGGATCCTTCCAAAGTCTCTTCCACTCTTACCTGTCCCAAATGCAGGTTACTTTCCAGGACATTATGGAATGATTTAATTAGCACAACCAAATGATGGGGCTGGGATTCCAAGTAGGCAGAAAATATCTTTGAGGCCAAGTATGGACCAAGATTTGAGGTTCATACCAGCAATATCTCAAACTGATTTCATGCCTAGATGAAGAAAGTGCCCTATATGGGAGATGTTCTCATTGGATTTCTGTCATCTCAGCCCAGTTGTGCCCAGAAAATAAGAGCTTGAATAAGAATGGATTCATTAGAAACTTTTTTTTTAAATTAATACGGAATTATGGACATCACCAAAACACCACTGCACATTTGGATCCCCAGATTGGAGTTTCTCTCTTCCTACTGGTCCAGAATACAGTATATTGAAACAAAAATCTTGTCTAAAAGCACGTTGAATCCCGAACTGCTAAATTTACCTGGAACTTAAAAAAAAAGCCTGCGTACTAATTACATGGAAATGCCTGAACTGTTTTCATTTAGGAATGCCACTTGCATTTACCTCTGTCCCCCACCACACGTCAATATTTGACATTGTACTAATGGTGTAAGTCATGAGTCACAAAACAGATTATACCAAAGAAAGACTGCATTAAGTTCATGCCTTGTCCCTGAGGAGTTGCGGGGTTTTTGTTTGGGTTCTGTTTTTTTTTTTTAAATATGATCCTCATTTGGATGTCTTCCTTAAATACTTTAAAAGTTAGCATAACACAGATGAAACCTGGAAGGCTGAGACATAAAATTTCATATCCTCTAGCATCATAATGGAAACAGAAAAGTGATGTGCATACTTAAAGAAATCCCTGTTTCAATACATAAAAAAACTAAATCACTGAAATAACCTCCTATTTCTCAGTAGCTCTTGCAAGATGCTTTGCATCTTAATAGTAGTTGAACTTAGAAATATAGACATGTTTAGGAAATTAGATTTTAACTAATCTGTAGGCAACTGCACAGGAATGCATTAAAAAAGAAGAATCATTACCCATGGCTTCCATTTTGTCAATCTGAAAGAGGAAAAGTTAGCAGCAGGTAAGTTATTCTACTAGTGAAGTGGGGGATTGTTTAAAAGGCACAGAAGAAATGCATATGGTTAACATGTCCATAGGCAAAGAAACTGTTGGAATTAGCTAACAAGAACAAAATTTAAAAAGGCATATAGATACCTTTAGCACCACAGTTGGCATTTTCTCCTCAGTGCGCTGCAGTAACATTGACTTGCTGGTTGAAAACAGATGGGAAACATAAAAGTCAAGCCTGCTATCTGACATCAGCACAATTAGCACCTCTGTTTCACAACCCTGGCTCCACCTGTGGGAACTGCTATCTTTTTCAGTGGCAGGGACATAAATATACAGAGACTATCACACTTGTTGCATACTTGTTATTCAATAGCTGCAAGTGCTAAGAACGTGCTCACAAGATATATATGGAGCGGGCCTGGATCATATCAGTGCACAGGCTGGATGGAGATTCACCCACAGATTTACTAGAGATATAACATTTTAATGAGAAAATTAGAGTGTAAAGGCAAAAAGAAGTCCTGAAAGGAAAAAAATGCTGATTTCTATAAATTTTCTCATCACAGTACGATTTGCTCTCTGACATCTAGAAGAAAAACATGCTTCCTGTGGCAACCAGAGCCTCGAGAAATCCCCTGAACTGCATCTCTGCCGGCTGGGGCCACATGGCAGCTGTCTGAGAAAGCAAAAGGGGAACAGGCAACGGCTTCCACCAACGCAGCAGAATGGAGCGGAGTGAAGATACTGCTGAGCCACTCTCCAGGACTGTGAAGGTGGCAGATGATGTGGTTCATCCTTGATGTCGTTTCTGCTACAGTAATACACAAAAAAGCAAAACTAAACCAACATTTCTGCAGCATGCCAATACTGTGGTGAACCGACCCCTCCCTCCCAGTACATGCTGCCAAGCCACTGCTAATGTGCAACACAGCTGCACCCCAAGCTTTCATTTAATCCTTGTTCGTCTCTTCCTACCCATTACCTTTGTTTATCTCCTCTTTTCAATCTCTTCAACAGCTGCAAAGCCACTCCATCCTCATAGCAGGGACAGGTAACGTCTGCTGCTGCTGCTTCCTGATGTCCATCCTTTTTCCTTTTCAGCCCCTGGCTCATGCAGACCACCTGTGAACATCATGGAGCACAGAGGATTTGGGAAGCAGTGGAGAAAAGAAGCCCTTCCCCAGCAGCCAGAATCTTTCAGTGTATTCTGATAAATTTTCCTCTTGGCTATCGCATCTGAAAAACTGGTTTATCCCCCATTCCCATAGTACATAAGCACCACATTAACGAACACATCTTGACAAACTCCATGTGGGAAAGCTAAGTATTACCCGAGTAGGGTACAGCACAGGTGAGGAATGGAAGAACTGAGATATCCAAGAAGAGATTTATGAATTAATTTAGTCACTGAGAAGCAGGCATTTAGGAAGATTTATTTCTTCTGAGAACCAGCTGAGCTGTTGAAGCACTTGCAGAGAACAATGAGACACCAGTGCTTAACCTGCCTAGCTACCTTTGAAAAGTCTGAGAGGTTCCTATCTGAATCTTAAACACAATTGAAGGGAGCATTACATGATGTCTCCAAAGGCAGGGGCAAGGCACAGTGGTGGTGTCTCCAAGTCCCAAGTTGGAGCTCAAACCACCAAGAAGTTCTGGCACTAGGAGAGCAACTGGATCTTGTACTTTAAACCCCAGGGATACAACAAGGGGGAGGTTTTGTTTTAAACTCATCCCATGGAAAGAGAGAATGCAAACTTGACTGACTGGTGTAGTCCTCTACAGAAAAATTCAAATTAATAGTGTTCTTACCACAGATCATCCACATCCAGTTGCAGTGTCTATTCATCAAAACAAATGCTCAGAAACCCTGCAGAATGAGGCAGACAGCCCAGAAGGAGCAGGCTATGGCAGGTCGGGGACAGGATGTTCCTCCACAGCAAACATTCCCCCACCAAGTTACGTGTGTGGGGCAGAACCACAGGAGGAGTGCCGGGATTGCTGTGGTTTATATTGTGTTACGAGTTTTCATTTTGATTTTTACAGCTAGCATGAAGTATGATACTTTTTTTGATGCTTAAATTCAGAGAGCTTATATTACAAGGTGGCAAACCCTCCTGAAAGGCTGTCACACACGTGGCAGAGAATGACCTCCGCCATGTGGGAGGTGCAGCATTGGCTCAGATGGGACTTCGAGGACTGCGGTGTTTGCAGTGTACTGGCAGGTACGCACATCCCTCCCCTCTCTGTAAAAAGAAATCATAGGTTACTGTGCAGAGAAAGGAAAGTTGTTGCTTTTCTTCAGATGCCAGACTAATAATTGGTATTTATTCTTCATAGTGCTGTAGTACCTCGGAGCCCTTGTCAATCATTAGGACCCCAGTGTGCTGGACATCGTGCAAACAGACTAGGCGGCAATTTAGCCTTTACATGCGATCTCAGGTAAGGGCTAGGAAAGAATAACGAAAAATTGGTGGTCAAGTGCACATATTGTTTAGTCCCTGAAATGCAGAAGAATTTTTACCATTTTCAATGGGCTTTTATTCTGGTTGCTCATCAGGGTGTGGTGCCCACTGGTCTACCCCAGACACCCACATGCGTGCACATACACAGCCTCATCTGCTGACAAATTTCTTCACATCATCACACATCGGTTTACTGGCTGCAAAAGGGATAATTTGTGTTCCCTGATCAAAATCCGTGAACTTGCTACAAAATTCTTATGCTGATTTTCAGAAACAAAACAGTGTATCAGTAACATATGACAACATTAATGGCAAAGAGATATCCCCCAAAACAAAAAGGAGGATTCAAATTAAGGGGAACACCAGCAAATAAAGGAGCCAGCTTATGTGTTTCTAATGAAGATAAAAGATTAATGGGAAAGACCTTAAACGGAGAACATGAGTAATCATGTATGGTTTATATTGTGTGTAGAATTAGCTGACTGTGTATTGCATAAAGCTCAGAGTAAATGAAGTACACCAGGGGGGTCTTGGATGCTCTTGACTAGTAGCAAAGCAGCTGCATTGCATTATTTCCCACTGATGTTCTTACTGGAAGTATATTCAACTCATTTTTAAATAAAGTATTTTCTGTACCCAAATGGCAAACAAATCACTGATTAAATGGAGAGATAGCATACCCAGATGATTTGCATCTATCTAACTGCACCTCAAGTCATATAATTATGCATTGTAACACCACTGCAAAGAGCTTGAACTAAAATTCCCCAAAGACAGAGCTAGTAATTGCTGCAAAATGAGGTTACTAATTTATTTTTTAGTATCACCCCCCGAGGGGTGTTGTGATGCCTGAAGGTCCCCAGTCTCCAAAACAAGAGTAAATGTAACTCTAGCCTTTTCCACATTATTTTCTGTTTACTGATACGAAAGTGTTTCGTAGGGTTTTTTTCCTCCCAAATCTGTGTGCATGAGACCACTTTCACTCCATAGCTATGGAAACCAAGGGGCAGACAAGGCCAAAACCAGAGCGATGTCCCTTACGTCCTTATTGCTTGGACTCCTGCAGCGAGATGCAACAAACCCACTGCTGACAATTGCACTCCTGGGACCAGTGTTTGCATCCCAGCCCACCAGCTCTGCAGCACAGGTCCTCACGACTAGACCTGCAGAGCAATACCATTTCCACGTCCACAAAGGACTCACCTCTGCGCTTCCTCACAAGAGCACTGGGGGTAAGACAACAACTCCAAACCTGCACGAAGGCGATGGCAGGCAGGATAGGCAAGCTGCAACTGCTCTTTAACAAGCTTCAAAATTATATTTATGTGACAGTTATTTGGGAGAGGAAGGCATTGCTAGTCACGGCTTGGATTACAGACAAGAAAAAAGTGAAGCAAATATGACTTGGAGTGGAAAATAATTTGGCTTGTGGCACTTTTTTTGCAGCATTTATTGATAATCATTCAAAAACATTTGTTTCTAACTGCTGCACATCTTCTAAAAGAACTGTAAGTCTCTGTAGTAAGTCTCCTACGCCACTCACCACCTTCACCACTGCATTTGAGGAGCCGGCTTCCAGCCTCTGCCTCAGATTTGCTGCCCAGTCTACCCCAAAACACCTGGCCTTAAACATGGGAAAAAGAGGGAGAGAAAGAAATCTCTAACTCCCAGCTGGTGAATATTCCGAATGAATATTCCTAAGGTCCAAATAACTGCATTCCTGATGCTCTATTACATTTATTTGCTACCCGCTCAACAGATGAGAGTCCTACACATGCAGACATATATAAGAAACCTCTTAAAAAAACGTTCCAAGGACTGCTTCAAAATGAAGCCCCCTCCTCCTTCCCAGCTCCCACAAGCTGGTCTGTCTCTCACCAGTCCAAAATTACAGGCTGAAGTGTCTAGAAACAGGAATCCCCTCCAACTTCTGTTTGTCCTGGGGCGATGAGACAGATGTTTCTTCCAGCCTTTCCTCAAATTGCTCCTGCGAGGGAGCTACCCTGGACAGTAGGCAGCTAAACCCTTGGAAAAGAGGGAATGTCCTTTCCAGATCCCCTAACAAGTCCCAGTGCTCAGTAACAAAGTGGTCCAGGGGTTGTTAAGGGTTGACATTCTTTTCCTATTAGAAGAAAAATAAGGAGCAAACCAGACAGTGGCTGTATTCCACTACATAAACCTAAGGTTGGCCCAGACCTCACATAGGGGTACACTTCTGTCCCTCTGCTCAAAAATGATATATTAGAACATGAAAAGGTTCAGAGACAGGCAACAGTGGTAAACCAGCGTCCATTAACAACAAACAAAAACCCCCAAACCCACCACAATAAAAGACACAACACTAAGTGTGCAAATATTGTCCAATAGTCTGCCACATCAGGCCTGGCATGAGGAGAGTTTCCAGGAACTGATGTTTGCCCCTCTGTGCTAGAGCAACTAAGAGGTGCAGAGCGAAGCCACAGAAAGGAGCCACACACAGAATAAAGCAAAGGCACATGGTCCTTTGGCAACAGGCAGCGCATCTGCGGATCTCCTTCCCCCAAGATGTGGTGCATTGCCAAAAGTTTACATAGGTTCATGGGGAGCCTGGGAAAGTTCACAGAAATCAACCAAAAATTGCTGTAAACTGAGACGCCTTATCCAGCTCATGGATGTCCTGAATTGGCTGGAGGAAGCATCACTGCATACATACCTTGTTCTTGCTTCTCCTCAGGCATCCACCTCTGGCCATTGCTGGGGGAGAGGATACTGAGTCCCATGAACCAGCAGTCTGAGCTGGTGTCACCATTCTTGCATTCCTGTCACTAATGAAGAACATGGCTAAACTTTAACTGGTTTTAACAATTCTGGTCTTAAATCCATTTAACTTGCTTAGAAAGGCTAAGTTTATAAAGCAAGCTACAAAGTTTGGCATGCAGCTTACAAGGCAAAGTCAACTATTGTCATCTTAACTTACCCAAAGAAATTCCAACCCAATTAAAACACACACATACTATATATATATATATATATATATATGGAGAGAGAGTCTCACTGCTACTAGTGGACTGAATTGTCCCTGGGATTTGCCCTCAGCCCCAGCTGAAGCCTGGAAAGAAGCAGTCAGGCTCTGCAGTACTGTTGAACATTTTCATGCACTGGGATTCAGACTGCTTTGTAACCTGCATGCCAAATTCTGCTCTCCATAATATCATGTAATCCTGCTGGTTTTCACAGCTGGGTTGTCCCCTTGCTTAAAAAAAAAACCAAAACAACAAACCCACAGATTTTCAACTGCATAAGAAGTGCTTCCCACAGTAGAGCCTTCTCTTTGGGGCTTACTGAAGGTGATGTCCTATTCCAAGGGCTGGACCAGAGCAAACACTGGAGTGTCTCATCATTGCCTGTAACACCACAAGTGAGAAAAGTGACGCCAAGGGCTGTGGCCTGCCAGCTCCTGAACCAAACCTGAAGCCTTGGCTGTGCTGTGGGAAGAAATGCCTCATGAATTTAGGATGTGTATACAAAATGGATCTCTGAAAGCACAGTGATCCCTACCACCACTCCCAGCAAACCTCAGTCAGACAAAACTTTCCTTCACACTCGAGTTGGAATTTAGCTGGAGCAAAGACTGATGAATCTCATTTCTTGTTGTTTGAATAAGGAGAAGCACTGCTGATATCCTGGCAGGGCAAGTTTGCCCGCCCTGCCTGCTCCTGTGTCACATGAACCAGCTGTAGAGACAAGATGTTTCGCTCAGATCGTTCACTGTAATTACCTAGACTATCTCTTGTTTACCTTGGTGGAAACACTGGTACACGCAGAGCATGGAGTGTGCACCTCTGTTTTACCTGCACTGGCAAAACCACACAGAGTAAAGATCGAGAGATTAAAAAGAAAGTTTTTTCAGCATTCTGGCTCAGCTGCTCCGGAAACCCTAGGAATCTGGGAGCAAGGATGTGCATAGACAGGTCTGGAGCACTTCAAGCAGCTGCTGGCTTTGCCAACTCATCTTCTTCTTCCAGCTGCACTGAGCCAAGAGGGAGGACGCGACATCATCAGCCTCCTTTAAAAAAGGGGCGATGAAAGCACTGCATGGTTACCCTGCCGCAGAGCGGCTCCTCGACAAGCACAGCTCTTGAAAGCCGGCAAACCGGGGGACCGAGGGATTTGGTTTCTGCCGTGCTGGGGTTGAGGTTTCTGGCTTGGGTAAGGACAGGTCCTTCCCTCATCCGCCAGCAGGTTCTCTTCAAAGCTGTGAGCCACCGCATGGTTTTCAGAGTCATTTCGTCCTGTGAGCAGTGCCTGGATTAGCCGTGCTGCATACAGTCATTTGTAGACTTGTTCTACTTCCAGCTACCCACAGGCGATCACGGAGCCCCTGGGTTTGGTTTGGGGCAGCACACGTTTACAGTTCCCAAAACCTGCCCAGCAGCAGTTTGGCCTAGTGGAAGTGCTCAGGATTTACATCCTGATGGCCTGACAGAAGCAACTCCACCATTTGTTTTAATAATAACCATCTAAAGATTGCTTGGGGATCTCTGGGAGCTCCCCAGCTGTGCTGCAGGGCGAGGAGAAAGGGGAACAGCGGGTGCTGCTTGCTCAGCACATGCCTGGCCCGCTCCAGCCCACAGCTCCCATCAGGTCGCCCACCTCTGCATTTAGCCAGTCAGTCCTCGTATTAGCCCTGCCTGGACATGAGGTGGGGGTCTCTCACGTGCCCATGCTCTACGGTGCGTTGGTGAGGCAGAACGGCGGTGCTCGCCGTTTCTCACGGAAGGTGCTGTAATGGGACTGACGCTAATCCGTATCAAGGAGACACAGGTAGACTTTAATCGGACCGTGGCATTCAAAACCAAAACCACAGTTAGCGACACAGCAAGACTTCGACTCTTCTTCATCTGTCTATACTCAGGTGGGGGAAGGGAAGGTGAGCACAGAACTTCTGTAAAAGCACAGAGGGAATTTTTACAAGATAGTTTCTGAGGTTCAAAAGCTAGCTTAATTTTATAAGGCATTTTGTTCCCCAGATACAAGCAGCCAGTATTATTTAAATCACTGTATACTTAGAAAGAAAACACTTTTTTCAAGCTGAAGCCCAAGTTGTCTCAGGATAAAAGTTACAGAAGTACAGAGTAGGACCACAGCCTCTGCTGTACCACTGCCATGTTTGACTCTTCCAGTCTCTGTCTGTTTTTCCTACACTTCCTTAGTGTAGTTTCCATGGTCTCATCACTTGCCTGTTTTCCATCCTATGTGACCACTGGAGTTTTCCCTCTCCATTCCCTGCTCCTGGGCTTGCTCCTGCACAGGCAAAACCACTGGCCAGGCTACAGCAGATCAAAGATCCAAGCTGTCAGTATTCAAACCAACTCCAAAGCAGATAAAAGCAGTTTGCCTGCACTCTACTAACTGCACAGACAATGAAAGGCCATTTTCCCACGTAGCACTTCATTACAAGAGTCACTGACAATACGAACAATCCAGCAGAAAAGCCTGATCCATCTTATAATACTAACTTCACTATTTTTCACCTCTTCTAATAAATCCCAGTTTGGAGACTACAGTGCAATAAAAATCGCTGGAGAAAAGAAGTCTTCAGGCATAAAACTACCACAAAGCCTACAGTAGCTCCTTAAGCTCTCAAAATAAATGTTTTTGTTCACAGGTGTCAAATTCCCAAGGACAAATATCCATCTCACTTATAATTTAATTTCCTGAACTATAATTTATCTACTGAAAACAGAGCTGATTAATTCTCATGTGTCCCATCCACTTTTAAAAAAAAAAAATTGTTTTCCTCCTCCTTTTCTAAGAGAACCACCAATACCAAGGATTTCAGATTCTGTTTTTTCACCCACAGTGAGAAACAAAACCTTACGTCTGAAGACGACCAAGCTCTAAGGAAAGATACTTGGTTTCCAACATTGCATCCAAGACAACTCTTAAAAGTTTTTTGAGGGAGCACATCCAACACCAGTATTTTCCTTTCTTTGACACAGGTAATCCTGTGTGACTGCAAATAAATATTTCATTTTCCCTCTTTACAAGAGAGATGCCTTACACAAGAATACATTACAGAAATTGTTTTTGTTCTTTTTAAACATATGCTCCAAGGTTGACACTACCTTGTAATCCCCAAAGTTGAGCCCCTTGCTGTTCCTGGCAAAATGAGCAGTTTACAATGCAGTTGGAGCACTCCTGATAAGCATAAATTACTTCCCTGATTCTCCCTACTGGGAGACTCTTGGACAACCTTACTCTTTCCTTAGGTTACTTTGACAATAGCTCTCCTTTGCTTGAGGCCAGTTTGGGCTGGTTTTTAGGGTACGACCATCTGGTAAGAAAAATAATTTTTTATGCTGCTCTGATCACCAAGTAGAGTACTAAAGAGATGTAGATTAAAAAAAAAAATCATATTTTCAACAAAAATAAAAGCCACTCCATGACACACTCATCAAATATTTGTAACCACCCACCTCCAGTGCCACTCCGCAATGACTTAGGGCTTGCTGTAAAAATATTCTGAGGGAGAGGACAAAAAAAAAAGTTATCAGCAGGAATTCTGTTAATTGTCACCAAAAACCTTTCACTAAATCATTTCCTGTCCTCTGAATCCAGCTGGAAGCGTTCACTGGCGAGAAAGCGGACACACAATCGCATGGCCCTGCCGCTCACTGCCGGACAAACGGAGGAAACTGCGTCCTATCATAAATCTGTCAGTCATGTACCAAATGGGTATCGTGAGGGTTGGGTTTTTCTTCCCCCACAATTATCACTTGGCAGACAGACACAGAAGCAGAGTTTGGAGATAAACTATTTGTATCATAGGCTTTTGTCAGTGGCCCAGTCCCACAAATTCAACTTCTCACAGAGCCAATGCCAGAGCAGTGGAAGACCAAGCTGGGGATCAGAGGGGGCTCAGGAGACCTGCCCGTAGTCCTGCTCTGCTGCTGGTCTGCAGGGTGAGCTTAAAAGATTCCTTCTTTAAAAAAAAAAACAAAAAAACAAAACAAAACATAAAAAAACACAACAAAAACCCAAACCAACCAGACAGACCAATAATACTGCCTTCCTTTTTAGGTGCTTTCAGTGGATGAGCTAAAGATCAATGATATCAAGTATGAAGTTAATCTATTTAATGCAAGCAGATCATTGCTGTTTTGATGTGTCCAGGCATATTTGAGAAATAGGTAAGTGGGTAGAAACAAAATAAACAAAGAAAACATCTGTGAGTTTCAGTAACAGAAGAACCATAGCCAGACTCCTTTCTCCATACAGTTGGGTCCTGAAAAAAAGTCAACATTTGCCCAGCAGTCTGGTGCTCGACTACAGATAAACAGAGGTACAGCCACAAAGTCAGCCAGTCCTGGTGAAGTCCACAGGACAGACCAGGGGTCAGAAGGGAAACGGAGAAACCAAGAGGTAAATGGCAGGAGCTACAAAGGAATTTGGAGAAGCAGGGAAGTCTGCAGGCCATCTGGCACTTGGGCAAGGGGGGTCGGGGCCAGGGCTGGACAGTAAGGTGTGAGGGAGGTCCATGGGTGTGGAAAGAGTCCTTTAGGCAAACATTTTGGATGCCGGAGGTTGCTAGGCAGGGTCTGGGTGGCTGCCCAACAACAGGCACCCAAAAAAATAATCACTTAAATGCTTTGTCAGTTCCTGCCAGGGGCAACTCAGGCAAAGGTAAACACTCGTGGCCAAGGCAGGATTGAAACCTGGCGGCTACCTGGCCTCCCGGTCCAGCACCCAGCCAGGAAGTTATGGTGGTACTCTTGTCCTGCTTTTAAAAGGAAACAACAGCAAAATCTGTTACCCCGGCAACTTTAGAGTGTTGACTGTTGCAGGCACAAACATTATGTATGCAAATAAAAGCATCCAGGCACAACAGCCTGAAAAAAAAATATTAGAGCAAATAGCCAGACTGGTATTTGCAAAAATAAAAGCCTGAAGTAAGGCTCCTAGATCCATAGCTAGGTTTTTAAATAAACAGTTTGTTTCCAGAAGCTCTGAAAGACCAGAAAGAGAAGAACGTGAACTTCCCCTAAAAACTTAGCTTGTTCATCTGATGCCTCATCAGAGCACCAAAACCTACTGTTGAGGTCTGGCTTTGAAAATGCAGCCCTGCAAAGACTGCTGCTGTCTTTTTAGAAGAGCAATTAGTAAGCTCAGCTAAAGGCTTTTTGCATTATTTCATGCATAATTTAATTTCAGGCAAGGGGCATTTATACAGACAAAATTGTTTTGGCTTTCTCCCATCCCCCCAAGTTCAACACAATTTATAGGCTGGGGTTGATTCTTACTGTGCTGCACCTTACTCTTTGCACAAGAGCATAAGGTAGACATGGGTCACAGTATGCTTCTTGGCCTCATCTTACATTCAAAGAATATTAAAAAACCTCCACCAACTAACAGGCACCAATTTGTGCTTCTGTTCAGAGGAGATCCCTTATCGGAGAGCTAAGAATGTCAGAGGTGCTGTGCAAGACTACAGTGCATTGATAGACCTGTAAGGAATGCGCACGCACAGCCCTTTCGCCCAGTGTACTTGACTCCAGCTCCCTCACTTTCCTTAGTGTTAGATTCACTCAAAACCTCAAGAGCTGCCTCCCCCCCGGCCCCTTTTCTTTTCCTGTTACACTGATAAGCCTCAATAAAGACACTTGAACGTCTCAACAAGAGTCATGCACATACTTAGCAGGGTCTTGGAGCAAGTCTCTAAAATCTGACAAATTGTTTTTCTTTAATTTCTGGCATATTAAATATTTAGGGATTATATTCAATCCCCTATCAAAAGTCCTGGCTTCATCACTGATAAGTCATATGATTTCTCAAAGACATGAAAGCAGACTCATGGCTGTCTCTCTGTAGACACCTCAATAACTGCAATCATTGGTTTCACACACAAGACAAGACTTTTCCTGAGCCATGGTTTTCCAGGCAACACTTGATTTCACCTACAACGGGGAGAAGACTGACGTAAACTGAAAAAAAGTGAGGCAGAAACTGAATCCCACAGGTAACTATGGGCCAACCCAATTGAAAAGAAGCTGTGAACATTGTCATCAAATCAAGAATAAATATAAATCCTGCTTCTACTGTGACTATCATAGGATATCCTTTATTTTAAAGAGAAAAGTATTTTTTAAGTGATATTACACTTTGTTCCTCTCCTTTTGTTGCTTCTTTGCAACAGAGGCAGCCTGAAGTGTTTTATTGAGGATACGGATTTTTATTCTGCTGAAGTGTTCCTAGAAATAGCAGGAACAGCTCACCCAGATGACCCTGAGGGACACAGAAAACGGGTAGCCTTTTTAAAAAAGAAGGCTTCCAGGAACTAACCTTCCACCTTGGTGTCGTAAGGAAATGAAGCTTGTGCTATTACAGCCTGCCCATACTCTTTGAGAACCCGATCCTCTCCCCAGCCAAAAATGCCTGACCCTGTTGTTAGCCACTTCAGAGCATTTGGAAGGGGAGGGAATTTAAGGACACCTTGAAAATTATGTTCTTTCAAGTTGTTTTGAAAACTAGAAGTTGGGTAAAGGACAGAAGTCCAAACGTGTGCCCCCACTGAGGGAGGGGAAAGCCAAAACCAGCCCCGCTCGCCTCCTCGCTGCCCTTCCCCACGGACGATGTGGCAGAGGACAGAGCTGAGATCATTAAGAGAAACAAAAGGGAAATGCAGAAAAACCTGAAGGAAACCAGACTCCATTAGCTCCACTGCTCAGACAGCAATTTGTTTAGTTAATTGCCAAAGTAAAACAAACAGAAAGAAAAATAACTGGGAGGAAAAATTGGTAAGAGGGATCTGGCCGTAAATTTGCTTCCTATCCCCCATCAGCCAACAGCTTCTCAGTTTCTGCAATACAAGAAAGGCACACGGGTTTCAGCTGTTGTTTGTTTGGTTTTTAAAGAGAGCTTTAGGACTCACTTTAAACAACAAACAGGGTGAAGGAGGGCAAACAGACCAATTGCCCCATTTTCAACACCTTCGAAACCACCAAAGGGTGAAGGAGGTGCACTGCGCACCCTAAACCCAGCGAGCCTCTCACGCACTGGGCAACGCTGCCGCCTCCTCCGCATCTTTCTCATTACTTTCCGGCAGGGCTGAATTAACTCTCCTTATGAGAAAGATCCACATCGGGTCACAGGGAAAGACGATTTTTCCTTCTTTCCAGCAAAGCAGATAGGAACTAATATAAAGACAGAGCAATGCCAACAGCATCTGTATTAGTGGAGGGACAGCACTGGATTTAACAGTGTTTTGAGCCAAATTCAGGGCTGGTGCCAGGGGAAGGGAGCTCTGTCCCAAACTGTCACATCAGCTAAGAGCAAGGCTAAACCGTGCCCATTGAATGAGACAAAAAACATTATGAGGTTATTACAGCAACTTGTTTGAAAATCTGCTGTGGGAAGCCAGCAACGCCAGCTGAATGTAAAAGCTGAGCCCGGGAGCGGCAGCAGGCACCATAAATAAGGTTCTGTCAGTGTGTCCATTATAAACCTTGTGTTCTTTGTTTGGTACATAACCCACCCCCTTTTTAAAAAAAAAAATCACACAAGGCTGGAACTTGGCACAGCAGCCTCCATCCTGCCCCAGTGTTTGTACAAACCTTGGCTCTGCTCAGGCTCCCCCATTTGACCAAAAAAAGGGCGGGGGGGCAGTTAAAAAAAAAAAAAGAGTACATTGCCAAAAGATTTCAGTCAGTAGCTCCATTTGCCATGAAGGACAGCTTAGAGTAGTATCAGCTGATAGGATTTCTGAAATCCCTTTTGAAGTGATGGGCCATGTTTTTATTAACAGCTGGAAAGAGATGCAGGCAGGTTTAGAAATTTGCAGGACTCACAATGAATTTAACAAAAGGTGGAAAGCCAAAAGTCCTGCTTTATGGGCAGCTCTAGCACCGTCTCCTGTCTCCCTTCCTGCAGAGCACAGCATTAAAAACAAAACCTTCCTACAACAGAGCATCTTTATTCAAGCCGATTTAGTGACCTTTTCCTTACTAAATAGCTAATAACTTTGAAAAGGCCAACATTTAATATCATTTCAAGTTTTATCAAAAGATGATCTTTCATTAAAAAAATGGAAACTTTGAATTTAATCTGTTTTTCTCATTTTCAAAGAAGTTGAACTGGAAGACAAAAAGACAGCACTTTAGAAAATGAAACCATCAAAGTAAAGTCTTTCTTCTCAGTTTTTAGCTCTCCCTAGAAAAAAAAAATCTAAGATGAAATAGTAAGGGCTTGTCTGAGCAGGAAAGTTTTATCTGCTAGATATATAGCTGTAACTATGCAAGTGCCTGAGTCCTTTTAATACAACCTCTTCCAGCTCAGTTTAAACAGTTTGCAATATCATAAGCTAAGCTTTAAAGAAGAAAAGAAAACCATAATTTGAGAAAAAAAATAAAATGCTTGTAGCAAAACAACAGTAGTCACATGGGTAGTTAAAACTAAATTTAACCCTGGTATAAATTCATACCTTGGCTTTCATGTTTAAACTTTCCCACATAGACAATTTCTCAGAGGAAACATGAGGGTTTTAGGAGGGAAGTGAGGTGGGAAGTGAAAATACTTTCCCAGTGCAAAGCAGAATGAGAACTCAAAGCAAGTAAAGACAAGGTTTAAGAAGCAGCTTTCCCTCAGATGTTGTTCCTTTGTCCTTTCCACTCTTCCCCCATTCATTTTAAAGAGAAAAAGGAAACCTGAGGCAGCAACTCAAAGATAAACACCAATATGTTTAACATTCATAAAATTATGGATTTTTTTTATTTTTAAGTAAGAAGAGGTATGAAAAGAAACCCAACTCTTTCTGACACTTATCACAGATACCAAAACCTTGACTTTCTCCATAATTTGCATTAAGCCACACTAGACACCTGCCATTTGACCCCAGTTGAACAGGCAAGGGTGGAAGCAACAGCTCAGTGACAACACTAGACTTCCTCCATATAAAAAATAAAATGTGTGCACCCCTTTAACACAGCCCTACCTCTGGATAGAGGGATGAGCTGTTAAAACCAACCCTATTTAATAAAAGTGAGGTAAAATGAACACTTGGAAATTAGCGTGTCTTCTGCCCTGAGAGGGTGCATTACCACGATCACGCTAGTTCTGGCTGGCCTGTCACACAGGAGCGACATCGGTTTAGACACACAGGAACACACAGGCTCCTCTCTTCCATCATATGCATTTATGTCTTTCCCAAGTCCCACTCACCAGGCTTCTGTCTTCCAGAAACAGACAATATGTTTATTGCAACAGTCCCAACAAAAACATTCTGCATAAGACTCAATGCACCAACAGCCATTTTGCAGGCATCACTCTGTATGTTACTAGGCAACTCCAACACAAGAGTCTTTTCCTGGAATATAATGGAATTCAAAGGAAAAAGGTGGAAAACTCCTCTACTGAACAATTCAGCAGAAAATGTGCTACCACCAGACTTCCTGTTATGTCAGTGCAAACCATTCTGAAACTGCCTGGCAAGTTATCAAGGTGTGGACTCCAGGGCTGTCAGCACTGCCAGCTTCAGACATTCAAAAAAATAATGAATCAGACCTCCTAAGAGAAACCAAAATATTATTTTTAAGTCATCCTCTGCTTGCTGAGTTTTTGGGGATACTGGGAAAATATCTAGATTTCCTTTGCAGCAGAGAAGGCAGCTGGAATATCACCGTGTCCTAAAAGGAAGTTAAAATTACCAAGCAATTGCTTGATTCCAGGTGCTGGGGCTTTAATAGATACAAAAAACCACCTCATCAAAAAACATTAGCTCTGTGGTAGAGACCATAAACCTCAACCATTCTAGGCTATTTTGGATGTTCCAGGAGACCCTAAGCCCCTCCATGCAGGCTTGCTAAACACTGCAGAGAGAAGTATTTGCCATCTGCTCCCCCTTTCCTCTAAGCGGGAGTGACAAGAGATTACCTTAGGCAGGGGCAGCACAGCGAAACAAGACAGTCATGATTTCCATTTTACAAGTTTGTGTTTCCCCTCCCTTGTTTGATCACCGAGTCTGTCTTGGGGAAAAAAAAAAAAGAAGATAGTGTATCATTCAGTTGTGTTCTTTGGTGTTGCAGATAAAGATTTAGGGGTGTTTTTTTTCCAGTTTCAGAATCCTATCTGTGTAAATGTAGTACAGACACAGTAGGAAAAATGTTGTGGAACATTTGTAGGAAAAAGACTGTGTCTAAATCTAGAAGTGAAGCAAAATAAGTAAGCCATTTTTGTCTTTACAAGTACTTACAGGTGCTCCCAAAAGATCCTCTTTGATTCAGGTGAGCATGGATTACACTTACCCACCTTTATCTATGGTACCTAGCTCAACTGAGTCTGGTCATGAAATGACATGAGAATGAAGTTATTCCATAAAACTTCTGATATTTCTTGGTTCTGGTTGGGAAATAATTAATTTAAACCAGGAGTCCTTGTTTCTCGATGAGCTACATTTGTTCACAAGTTTTCCTCCATTTAGCCATAGAGCAGCACTTTAGATGGTTTCTGTGTTTATCAAAAGGCATTTACCGAATAGGCTGCCACATGCCTGTGTCGCAATTTAGCTAGAAAAATTAATTATGAGCTCAGTAATTGTACTACAGTGAGAATTACAAGAAGTCTCCAGAGAAGTTTTAAAAATCTCATTATTTTAAGCTTCCCTAGCACATTCATGCAAAGTTTTAGTAAGTTTGTATCCAGAGCACTAAGATAACACGCAATGTGAAAATACTCTGCCTCGCCTGACACTACAGAGCAAATACATCATATTTGCAGCTGTCAAAGCCAGTAGGTCAAAAATTACTAAGGCGGGATCTAACCAGGTGAAACGCTCACTGGCATTTCCCCACCAGAAATGCAGGTGGGTCCATGGGCTTTGGATCCCTCAATTGGGGCAGATGTTGCACTTTTGAAGGTGGTTTTAACTACTTTCAGCTTACAGCAACCAAGGGATCTCAGAGCATTCCATCATTTTAGAGCACACTGATGATTCATACATGGTTACATGGCAATATTTACTAGGCTCTCAGGAGGCAAATTCATTAGGAGAGATTACTCAGTTGTCAAACACCCATTCCCTTGCATAAGAATTATAGTCTCTAAATAAAAGTTCTCATCTCCAACTTGAACTTCCACCCTACCACCTACTCACTCTTTTCATGGTTTCATAATCAGTGAACGAGGACATGCCACTATGTTTTTAGAGACTGCAGAAGGAAGGAACATGGGAGACACCGACAATGAAAATGGAGATTTGAGTGTAGCAACCTGTTTCTCAGCATAATTGAGCATAATCAAAGAAACACAACTTCTGATTTATTCAGAGCCAGTCACAGTTGCAACAGAAACAGACTTCACTGGATACAGATTCATCTCCCTCCAAAAGCAGCCAACAACCTCAAGCGCATTCAGTGAGCTCTGCACACCTATCAGTAGGGCAATTTGTTTTCTGTTTTTTCAGTCTACTTCCAGCAGGACACACTGCAGGCTCTAGCAAACCACTGTGTTTCAGGAGATACCACACAATTTTTGTCTTTGCATATGAATACTTAGGAGCATTGATTTACATTACCATTTCTCACTCTATCCAAAGCATGCTCTACTCATCGCTAAAATGGAAGAGATCTGGGCAATGGAGCATGACAGAAAGGTTGGCAACTACTACAAAGCACACTGCAAACACATCCACAAACAGAAGGAAGAAAATACGCGTTAAAAACCAGCAGAGCAAGACCTCTTTCCTAGATACATAGCCACTGAGTTTGTAGAGCCAATGCAAAGAGGGCCGTGCTTTTCAAGACATCCTGCTGCTGTAAGAGCTGTAACAAGAGAGGAGTACTCACTGCACTGCTCCTGCAGTCACCTGGGTCCAAAAGACTGTTCGTACTTTTCCAGCTGCATCAATTGGTTTAGTAAACACTGTTGCTGCTGCCTACAATTATTTTCTTCTTGTGTGCTTTTAAATAAAGCTAACCTAAGCAGGACAGACCAAGCATATTGTATGCCCTTCTCATCTAAAAGTTGGAAGCCACTCACAGGTTTATGAGAGCCCCACACCTGCAGGAACTATTTTACTACTTATTACTGCTTTTATCTCCTCTTGAAAAAGCAGCATCAAATGTACCAAGTCAAAAGTCCAGCCCTTGATGCTACAAAGCAAAGGATATTGACTCTCAGCCTGTCTTTGCCCTCACAATTTGTTTGCCATATGCCGTACTCACCTCTCCCTTTGCTAGCACTGTCACACAAAATCCTGGCAGGTCAGGTTACTGCGCTGTTTAGCTGGCTCTCCTCTAAGCCATATGTTGAAGCCCCCCCTGATGACGCCCTAGTGTAGCATTTCATCTCCTAGAGACCAAGTGGGCTTTTTATCATGACAGAAGCAGAGATGGGAGCAACAGCAAGTCTAAAGGAAACTGGGTTAAAAAGCATTATGAACTTTGTGCTACGTGGTGTTTTCTCATGAAAAACCTTCAGCTGAACAGAGCAGCCATGGTAAGTACGGAGGCTTTTTAAAAGCCTGTAAAACCCTCCCCAAGAGTCACCGTGGCCCAAAGAGACCAGCAGGGCTGTAACGAATGCAGCGTGAAGCCTTGCCACATTTGAGAGCTTTCGGCTTCCCCTCGAGATGAAGCTGACTGATCTGAAGTGCATGCGCGCACGGGTTGGGGTTTTTTGTTTCCCTTACAGCTCCGAAGCGCAATGGAGTAGCAGCAGCCGGCTGCCAGCGGCGCGCAGCCCCGTACGCCTGCCGGGTGAGGATGGATGCCTGCGGGGACCCAGTGGGCACCCACAACAGCTTTCCTGCCTTGGGGTCCCCTTTGCTGCTGGGGACGGGAGTCATACCCACGCTCCCTCTTCTCTTCGCACTGGCATCTGTCTGTGTGAACATGCCTGCTGTGGTTGCCAAGGGATCGAATAACAGACATGAAGAAACAAAGAGCCTGCAAGGAATCCCAGATGCAACTGTCCTTATGGGAAAAATATTCTATTATCCAGTGCCAGTATTTGCCTTTCAGGGAACGATAAGCCAGTACAAGGTAATGCTATTAAATACACTTCTTGGTACAATCCTGCAGCAAATAGGCATTCACTTTATGTTTAAAATGAACTCGTTAAAAATCTCCTAGAGAAGTGCCTCAGATGTATTAGAAATAGAACTGATGACAAAAATCTCATCACCATTCACTGCCAACATAGCAGTTACACACTACGTAAACAAACCCCCTGCACAATACGTATTTTATCTACTTGCAGTCTGAAAAATATAGGGTCTTAAAAATGCACGGTAAGTGTTGCCACTACAATAAAAACCACACAAAACAAGCACTACGCAAAAATCAAGGCACTGTGGTTTCTAGATTTTCAAATAGATCATTTGTGGCTGTTCCTGGACTTTTGTCCAGTTAGAACCAGACAGAACTATGTAAAACTAGAGTAGTAACACCATTTTCTATCTCTCATTCCGCTTATCTGCCATTCTGTTATGGAGCAGGTCACTTTAGCCAGCGGTGCAGATTTGCCAAAATGGTTGGACTTCAACCCCAATACAAACATGCTGCAAGGACTGCCGATGGCAGGGGAGAGCGGAGTATACCTGCTGAACATAGCTGCCTCTGGAACGACACATGCTGAGAAAACACCGAGAGCTGCTGGAAATTTCACCATCCATGTTCAGGATGGCATCTTATTCCTGGACACAGAGGGGAGCCTGAACCACATGCCAAACAGCTACCAGTGAGTAATACTAGCTTCCAACAGCTTTTGCCCTAATCATTGCAGGGTGGGCGTGTGTGTGTTTAAAAAAAGTAGATGGGTGCTCCCTAACTGACACAGGGTGGTTTTTTTCCTACAATGGAAATATGACATCAGGGAAACAAAACCAAACCAAACAAAAAAACACCCCCAAAATATTGAATGAGCACACATTGAATCTAAAACCAGCAAGCTTCGTTGCCCCAGAACGGTAATGCACAGCAAGCACAGGCATGAAGACTGCAAGCCCAGCGGCGCTGGGGCACTGATTCTCCAGGTGGCCGCTGTACAGGTGGCATCCAGCCTCCCTGTCCCAGTTAGGAACTGGAGCTCTCCTGTCAGCAGGGAGAGAAGCAGGCTCCCAGCAAGGCTCTGAATTGCCTCCCACAAGACACTACTTCCACTGATGGTACTTTCTTAATGTAAGTAGCTACATTTGATGTCTAATGGACAGGGAATATCTCTTAAGTGAATTACTTCCAAGTCCACATAATGAGGACAGTGTTTGGTAAATTCAGACCATGCTGCTGTGCTCTACACAAGCCTAGTGATCACTGAAGTTAATGGAATGGGAAATGTTCATGTATCCTGTAGGAGGAAGTTTTGCACTAAGGTAAAATTCTGAGCGATGCATGCGCATAAGATGATAGACTAAATCCAAACAGGTATCTTCACAAAAACGGGGGGGGCAGATAAACAGCTCTTAACCAATGCCATTTTGGACTTTCAATATCAGGTGTGGGAAGGAAGTTCCCATCACTTCTGCTGAAATCATTCTCTCTGCTGGAGCAGAAATCCTGGAAGTACAGGAACGCCTCTACATCGTGTGCACAATGGCTGAATATCTCCACCTGGATTCCTCCCTGCTAACCCTGCTGCAATACACAGATTTGGCACACAGAGGCTCACAGAGCCTGACTGTAGTGGCTGAAGACACTGGGCACATTGACTTTATGGTGAACCATTACATAGGACTCTCCTGGCCTGTGAAGTGTGGAGGGTTTTCTGTGCTCCACGAATTCATCCAAGTCCTGCAACACAACATTGACTCACATCACCTCTCACAGCTGCTAAGGTATGAAGTTGCAGGCTGGAGAATACTTAGGAGAGGTGATGATGAAAGAAAGTCTCCAAGACGACAACGTAGGCGATTAATGATCACACCAACACCTACATTAAAACCAATTAGAATTACCCAGAGACCAGCTGCAGGAGATGCTTTCAGGCCTTTGTCCTCTACTATGCCAAGCCACTTATTCACCCAACTTGTGGTATCACCTACGCAGAGTTTATCATCTTTCTCTGAAGAAAACATAATGATGGCAAGTTACAAGATGCAGAATAATATCCATCTAATAAGCCAAGAAAGTTTGGTCACCTTAGAAGTGGACTCAGCATGGGACATGGCAACTAACCCACCAGTATCTATTATGTTTGCAGACTCTAATTTCCCAAATGTTTCACCTTCCCTGATTACTAAAACAACACTTCTCTTCACTGAGCTGGAAGTGCCGCCCACTAGACCTTCTGGCACATCCTTGCTGTTAGAGCAGCCAGAGCCTCACATGCCTGAAACAGACTCGTATTTCCCCTCTAGTAAATCCCAAGTACCCACATACCATTTCCTACAGGACATCACTTCAGACACAGACCAGCTTTCCAGCTCCATGTACACGTGGGTGATAAACACTCTTCATGAATGGCCTCACAGCTCAGCAGAGGCACTTCCTTCTAAGACAGAATTTAATGTATTTTTGCCAGAAGCAACATCAGTATCAGAAATACCAGATTACAGAGATGAGGCAAAAAGCCACTTTCCAGAACTTGAAATGCTTTCTACTGCATCCCTCTCTCCAGAAACACTCCCTTCACTATTCGCAAAAGCTTCAGTAAAAGCTACTTTGTCTGACTTCACATTTCCCATCAATGACACATTGCCACCTGTGCTAGCAAGTAGCCATCTGAGCCAAGTGTTCTCTAATGACTATGAACAGTTATCTAAACCTTTTATGACTATCCCACAGCCCAGTGGGTTTCCATTTGCTGGAGGGAAAGGCACAGTTTCTTCCGTAACCCAGAGAGAAGCACAGACTCTCTATCCCAAATTGAATTTCAGTCCTGAAGCCTCAGCCTGCTTTTCTAGCATGCTGTACAGTACTTTCCCTAGTAGAGCTGAAGCATCTTATGAACCAAGTCTGATCATTCTGTCCCATCCTGATACCACTCCAGTTCTTACTCTGCCAGTAGACTTTTCTAGCTTTGACATGCCTGAGCTATCCAGACCAACAAATGTACTTCGTTCTTCTTACGGCAGCAGCGTGCTTAGAACAGGGATGCAGTCTGCAAGTACATTATCCAGTGGCACAAAGGAATTGCATTCAGACAGAGATCTGGGAACAAGAAGAATTTTGCCAAATGTCACCGAGCCTACCCTGGACTCACACAAGATCTCAGACATCAAGTCAGACGCTGTAGAAGTACCTCTAGTGACTTTATTTAATGCCACTTCTCATCTGTCCAGTAGTATAATGGGTATGTTTAAGACTTGACTTTCTATTCATCTTTCCTGCCCTGAGAGTCCTGACAGAATAGTTTGATACAGTTTCTTCTGTAAAAGCATGACTTCATGGCACTAGGGATGTGTCAGCAGCAGTGTTCATCATAAGGGAAAGTAATTTTTTTTTGCTTAACTTGGTACAGACAACAGCTCAGCTGAACAATTGGACACAGCTTTGGCTGTCCTATCTAAGGAAAGATGTGGACCCATTGAAAAAGCTCCGGAGGAACACAAGGATGGTCAGAGGTCTAGAAAACATGACAAACTGCAATGATTAGTCTAGAAGACTGATGAAAGATCCAGGTTTATGTAACAGTTTGCTGAAAAGATGAAAGCAGTGCTCTCAGTATCCCTTGGGAACTGAAGAAGTACTAATGACCTTCAATTGCAGTTAAGATGATTTAAGTTAAGACATTAGATAAACTTTCTCAGAGTAAGGATAATAAAACATTAGAAGAGATGCTTGGGGAACATTGTGGAGAGTTTTTAAGAACAGAACAATAAATATTTATCAGAAATGACACAGAAGTAGTTGAGTATCCTAAAGAGTAAAGAATTGGACCAGACACCATTTATAGTCTGCCTTCTCCTCCAGCTGCATGAATCTATGACTCAGGCTTAAGTATACAGTAGACTACAGAGATGGTATGTTTGTAGGACCAGCTGGATAAGTTTGCAGGATTATGTCTGAATCCGCTTACATTACATCTGTAAAAAGGTACACATGGTAGATCTTAAATACTAAGCGGAGCATTCTGAGCCAAATTATTCCTTCAATCTAGAGTGACCTGACTGCCCCTATTTTTAATGCATTGACCTTGTTAATGCCCTTCAGCACTATCTTTGTAAAACTTTACTAGACCTACATTGAGTCTATACCCATAGTGCAAGACTGTAGTCTGAAATAGGATTGCAATCAGGTGTCCAAGCAAGCACCTGTCAAAGCCCACAGATTGACAACACAGCCCTAACAATACTGTTATTAACACTCTTGCAAACACAAGCCATCTAGAGATGTTAAAAAATATCTTTCTGCTCCAGCGAGAGAAGCCACTTGGGTAAAGAGTTCCCCCATTTTCTAAAGGGGAGGTTGAACGCTAGCTTCCTTCCCATGCTGGCAGATACTGGCAAAGAGTTTTCAGTCACATGCCAGAAAAGCTTTTAAACTACATTCCCAAGACTATAGCAAATTATTAACATAAGATCCCTTTTACATAAACAATCTTTCACCTTATACTGTAATGATCTCATTTTCAGAGGTGGTTCAGACGCTACTGCCATCGCATCAGGATCCAAGCACCTTGCTGTTTCCCATATCTGAAAGACTACAGTCCATGCAAAGTACATGGATTCTTCCTCCATTTTCTGTTTCACAAGAGCTTCAGAATATAACCCCAGGTAAAAAGAAGTTTATTTCTGTGTTCTTACTTCTGAACATAGCTATCATCAACTTTTTCATCCATCTTCCAAGGTATCTCTGTTTTCCTATACTAGAACCCATCCAGTCCTCAAAACTATTATGACCTAAAGATTCATGTCCTTCCAAATTAATCCCTCCCTACTATTTACATTAGGTAATATATACGAGAGGATAAGATTAGGGCATGATTTTACTCAATCTTGCAAATTGGTCCTTACCCTGAAGTCTAGAAAACTCAAAAAAATGACATCCAGAAATGGAGGGAAGAAAGGAACATTTTTGTCACAGGCTGCAGAACTCCTTGTGTCCTGATCTTCCTTACTCCTTGAGCCTGCCAGCAAACTTTACCTGTCACAGAGAGAAGATTTCCTTTCAAATTTGTCACCACATTTTATCATCCTACAGCCTACTTGGTGTCCACTCACATATTCATAGGAGCTCTTCAAATTGGGCAGATGCACAGCACTCAAAATAATCCTGTCCCAGGCAGGGTGTCTGCTGCCTCCAGAAGTGGCATGATAACGAGACACCCAGTACTTGCCCGATTAATCCGAAATTAGTCTTGATGCTAAACACAGCTCAATGGTATAAAGAAAAAACAAACGTATTCTCATAAAATCCCCAAACAAAAAATCCATGATCAGTGCTGGAAATAGAAGATGAAACAATAATGTTTTAATAATTACCTCGTACATAAGCACCATTTCAGAATCTGATGACAGAGCACTCAGATGTCAGGGCTGGGACTGATTCTTTGCAGATTTAACAATTGTTTCTTCAGGAGTTGTGTCTGTTTCCCAAGAGGACACTTCATGTGGAAACAGTCATGAGCTTCTGCACTTTCTGAGGATCTCAGCTTGTGCAAGCACACTCCCAGGTGTCCCTGCAAACTTAACGTTGGGAATGAAGGCAAATCAAGGTAATGCCTGATGACAGCCCTGTTAATGGTATCTGTGCTAGAGTCTAGAGATAGTTAAAGTATCACAGAACCAGGCAGTCTCCTGTTGGGCAGCTTCGAACGGTAATCCAAACTTGGATTTTAGTAGACCATCCAATCATACAAGGAAGGGCCTTGAAGTTTACATAAGCTTTCCATAACACAAAATTAAAAAAAAAATCAAGCAGGAATTTCACAATAGGAAGGAACACTGCCCTTACTCTTCGATATTTAAACCATTAGAAATGAGACATACTTAACTGCCACCATTAAGTAAATGCATCACCCAAGAGGCATATCGTGGTATTTCTGTGTAGAAGATACTAGAATAAGATATTATTGTTTGGGAAAGCACTGTACAAAACCTGACTAATATGTTAGACTAGAAAGAACAGTGTTGTACATATTTACAACTCTTTAAATAAACATATATCTAAATACAGTTAAGCAAATGAAGTCGCTCTTAAGGTGTAATCAAGGACAACGCTTTACAGTACTATTACAAGCTTAAGTTTCAGTAGAAGTGAGGCAAGTCTAGAATTCCCCTTGCCAGATCTCATAATCTGTCATTGTCATTCACAGGTCAGAGGCTGTGTGAGGTGACAGGCCCACTGTCCCTTGAAAAAACAAATGCCATCCACCCAGTTGAATGCAGGCTAAGAAAGGACAGCAGCTGAAGTGGTTTGCTTCTGATTTACAAGACATTAGCTATTAGTTATCACACAACATAAAGCAGATTTTTTTAAAGATAATTTATCTTTTGTTTTCTATATTTTAGCTTTGAATTAATGTGTTTAAGACTAAAATCTAAACTTGAACCTTTTAAATTGCTTTTGAGATTATCCTCTGATTATATGTTGAGTTGGTCTTGTTAGCCTTGGGTTTAGAAAAAATATAGATTAAACAAAACAGAGTGCTTTATTGGATTTTAGATAGTTATCACCCATGTATTTGCAGCCTAAGGCTCCCAAGGACTAGTATGTGAGCCCCATTTAAGGATACTACAGCAACTCTAGATTTTCAACACATTTCCATCTTAATGCAGTCAGAGAAAGTTATTTTAAAAAAACCTTCAGATTGTCTTCCAAAATGATGCTGTAGCTAAGTGGTTGTGCTCAGTTACTCACTGCATAGGAAAGAATGATTTGCAATGTCTATCACAAAAGGAAATAATGTAAGAAAAGCAGTGGGGAGTTCTGTTGATCCTAAATAAAATCCCTAAGAAGTACTGTTTCTCAAAAAGGAGTCTAGAGAGCAATGTAACACTTCTCTTCTGAAGATGGTATAACAAGGGGCAATAGCCCCAAAACTGCATCTCAGGAGGTTCTGACATCAGGAAAACTTTTTCACTCAGGGGTAACACAGCAATGGAACAAGTCACCCAGACAGACTTGGGACCTTCATCCTGAGAAGTTTTCAAGACTCAGCTAGACAAATCCATGCTTGATCTCATTTCGTCTTGGCTACAGCTCTGCTTGGAGCAGCAGGTTGGCTAGATGACCCCCAGAGGTCCCTTCTAGCCAACATGCTCCATAATACTATGTGGCTGACAAGATTTATTTGCTATCATTATCAGATAAATATTTTTTCCACATAATTCTTTCCTTTTCTTTTTTCCCTCGTCTCTAAAGGGCAAGCAAACACTTCCCCAAAGGTTGTTCATTCCATCAAATTCTTAACAGCAACTATCGGATCCCTCTTCTTTTTTCCTATACCTGCCAACACATTTTATGATGAGGAAGATGGCAACGCAACTCAGTTATCTCTACAAATCATTCCAGCTGATGGCTCTCCATCGGGATCAGAAAGCTGGCTGCAGTTTAACACCTCTCAGCAAACCATGCATGGCTATCCCCTTGATATTGATCTCCAGTATTCGCCTCAGCAGTTTGTGCTGTCTGCCACAGATTCAGGAGGACTGACTGCCTGGGAATCCTTCACCGTTGAGCTTCTGAAGCCCACAAATGCACCGTGCCACCTTTACACTGTCCGAACAAAAAACAGCTACTACTCTTTCCTGAGAGAGAGGAAAAGGATTAGTTTGTTTATAGAGAAGCTCTCCCTCTATTTCAACTCCAGCAGTCCCAAAGACATCATGGTGACCACTCTCAAACCTGGGTCCACAGTAATCTCGTGGTATAACAGTTCACTGTGTACAAGTGCCAACAGGTCATCCAGCTGGTGCGCAAAAGATGAAATCCAGGAAGCACTAGAGAAATTAAGAGTGCCGGATGGGTACGTTAGCCCACACTTTGTCCAAGCAATGTTGCCAGAATACAAAATTGATGTCATTTTCAACATTGCATATAGTGAAGTCTGCTTTCCCACTACAAAGCCATTCGATGGGTCTTTCAACAGTACTGGGCCTACACTTCAAGACAAGAATGACTCCACAATTAGGAAGGCTGCATCTGCCTTACTAAGCAGTCTTTGTGTCACTGCTGGGGTGGTTCTAATAATACTGGTTTACTGGTTTTGCAAGTATCACAGGAAGGTTCCTGGATCGCAGTCTGTGATGTTTCAGAGAAACTCCCAGTTGAGCCATGCTGATGTGGAACTGGATGTCCTGAAACCTCGCAAAGCCCCTGTGCATGAGTGCAGGGCTTCACCTTCACCTCAATTATGGATACCACCTTCAGTATCACCTACCTCCCAAGAGCAGTATTCTAGGTCAACAGGACTGCCTCGCATCACACCATCTTTCCAGCCGCCAAAATACCAATTCCCTCCCCATTACCAAGAGGGTATGACTACCCAGAATGACCAGGGCAATATCCACAGACTTAAGGTAAGATCTTTTAAATGATTTTAAGAGCAAATCTACAAAAAGCCAATTTGTACTAGAATGTACTATCCTTATTACTGAGAAAAAAAGTCAATAAACAGTTAGCGATTTTATAATTTTTCAATTTAAAATCAAACATACTTAAGAGAAAATGTATACCAAGCTGATGCTGGTGAGAATGAGGGGTCACAGCTAGTAAAACTAACTCCATTGACTCTCTGATTCATAAATACACATTTTACATAGAAGGGGCAGAATGACAGAAGGACCATCACAAAACATGTTTCCATTGAAATTCAAAGGCACTACAACCCTTGAGTCTCTATGTCACCTTGGAATTTTAAATTAGTATTTTCAAAAAATGCATCCAGTAATTGTCCCTCTCATACGTGACACTGTCTCTGTCCTCAATAGTTCAAAACTTTTTTTAGTGTTTCTATTAAATACATTATATGTAGCATTTATAAAGGCAACAGTAGCTACTTAACATTAAACTCTTCCTGTTAGGTAATTGTGTAATGTACTTTTAAAAATACATTTTAAAGTTACAGGCTTGCTTTCTTACAGTAAAACTGGCTCTCTTGTCTGCTTCCACCCATGACAGTTCAAGGACCATAGGGAAGAAAATGTGTAAAAGTTTCTAAAAACTTTTCAAATATTTTTAAATCCTTTCAGTTTAATAGATTAACATATACAAAATTTATGGATTAAACTACTTAATCCATAACTTCCAATTTTAATCTGTAAACTGGTTTAGAACTGAGAAAGCCTTCTTTGAACCCGAAAGCAGAGTGTGAAATAGGACTAAAGTACCACCAGTACCACCACATAGAAAGAAAAGGAGATACATAAAGAACACCCTTTCCAGAACTGCCACAGGACTTTACTGGAGAAGGTGGATCGCCAAAGAGCTTCAGACCACTGACATTCCAACTCAGGCGATAGTTTCTCTAAGCTGTCTAGGAACACGAACTCACAGGGTAGGTCTCCTGTCACAGTGTGCTCCTGCTGACACGGTACATAGTGGCCACCTATTGTTGCGATGAACTCTGACAGAGCAGAAGGTATAGAAGCCACCCTGTATACAGGGCAGCCCAACCACCACAAACACTGCTCTAGCACAGTGAGCAGACACTAGAGAGCAGTGAGCTAGCCAAAGAATAGTTTTTGCCAGCTAAAGAACACAGGCACAAATATGCAAACTCCTACCTTAAGGAAACTAGGCAGAACTGGATCCAGTTTGGGAGCAGACTGCTGACCAGTCCAAAGGGAATCCAGCCCAGGGATAGATCTGGGAATGATCCACAACCAGGAGGTGAGAACAGCTCTCCAGTGGTCCAATTTTATGTTGTAGTGCAGATTAATGTTTGCAAACAACCAGATGCCAGCATGACATACCAAGGCAGGTCTCTGCAGCCTCTGCTGGCTTGCCTTCCCTCCAAACTTAAGATTCACACCTCCCAGCAATCCCAACACCAGTACAGCTCAACCAGTAGTCATGGCATAGAAAGAGAATTTGAACAGCTCACTAGCCACAAGTGTACCAAGAGCTACAGGACCAAAGTATTTGAACAGATTAAACTATATCTGTTGTGTACATTGTACATGTACAATCCACCTCTAGTTACAACATACTTGTGGGAGCAGATGAACAACATGAACTAGTCAGCTGCGCATATGAAAATGTTGCTAACACTGTGGGGTTTTTTGGGACAGCAGTTGCTCTGTGAATATGACAGTAGTGACAGAATATAGATCTTCTTGCATGAACAAGTAGCACTTGTCTGGGTTTACAGTGTTAAATAACTTTTTGGATAAATACAAATTCCTCTAGGTGACTACCTCACTGTTTTCCAGAAGCCATCCAGCTATAAACCAGCTCTAAAGTTTGATGTAAAAGTCAACAAAGCAGCAGTAATTCGCTGTAGTCAATAGTCTAGACATAGGATTGGTAAAATATAAATCTAAAGGATTACCGCAGGAAACATCAGCCCTTGTAGTATCTTATGTCTCAGTAAGACTCTTCAAGTACTTAGAATACAGGCCCACAGTCAACCACCTTGGAGAATCAGGCCCTGTTCATTTAATCACTTAACAGTCTTACCTGGCAGATGTTCCAAAAGTGGAAAAGGTAGTTAGTAAACAAGCTAAACAAATACATCTTTTAATAGCAGGTACAGAATTTTTCTTTTCCTCTAATAAAATATTTAATTGCTGCGCATATTTAAGGACTGCAGCTGAATATTAATGGCACATCAGGAGATGCAATACACGCAATTCCCCCAAGGCACAGGGTACGCTTTTCAGTTATACATCTCTAGACTAGCAACAAATTGCAGAAAGCTGACATTTACATGCTCCCTAGTTTCAAGAATTTAAAATTCCTTTAGTAAACAAGAGAAATATCCAGACTGATATGCAGTACAATCTCATTTAAAAAAACAAAATCAGAAACTCATAAGAAACAATAATTCCATAGTAGTTTTCTCCATCACAACATTTCAAATAGGATAGAGATGTGGTGATGCAGGACACCCTATTTTTAATTAAGTAGTGAAAATAAAAGTCTTTAGAATTTAGGATCTCCAAAAATTACACACTGCGTCTGTAAAAGCTACATAAGTTTTAGAATATGATAAAAAATATTATCACGCAAGTACTCTTTAATCACTCTGTAAAAACGGTTCTAAAATCATTTAACAGAAAACGCATCTGCATCACAGTGGCTAAATAATCACCTTGAAACTATACGTGGTACTTTAACACAGCTGAAGAAAGGACTCAGCTACCAACGTAAGTAAAGAATACTTGCTTCAGATGCTTGTCTTCAGATCTAGTCATCATGAACTATGGTATATTAATTTAGTTTTAGAAAAGCTCACAAAGATGTGTCTTAAATCAACTTAAACTATAACATACCAAATCTGTTGAGACCTTCAGTTGCTTATACAAGCTAGAATAAGGTAACAGATGCAAATCAGAGGAAGGCTGACATACATGTAGAGCTTAGCTATTCATCTTTCCTTAGCCCACTCAAGTTGACCCATTTGGAAGCCAACCCCAAATCTTACAAAGGATTAGATCACAGACATTGGGTGACAGTTTTCCTGTTTGAGAATTCTACTCTCCATTAAGAGAAAAAAAGGCTCTTAAAGATAACGAAGACAGATCATCCACTTTGTTATTTCACGGCCATTAATATTGAGAACAAGTCTCCCCATGACATTAAAAAAGCTTAGACCTAAAACCACAGGTATCTTATAGAGGGCATATTTCATCAAAAAAATAATTTAATGATTAGCAAAAATTTTATTTTACTTTTGCTTAAAAACAAAGACTTAACTCCAGCACAACAACCTGAAAAGCTTTGCTTTCTAAAGATAATTTCTAGTCAATTTTTAAAAGTCCTTAAACCAACAATTTTTATCTGTAAAAGCACTCACTCTCCCACCCCTTAGTTGAAAACCAAGACTGGCATTTTCTCAGCTCCGTGACTAGGTACTCAGTGTGCAGTCTTTTCCATAATTCTGGACTCCTGAGGAAGTTTCATATAAATAAAAGTATTCATGAACCAAAGTTAACAATATTATCAGTTAGTTATCGATTACTTGATTTTTTTTACCAGTCTTGCTGATTTTGAAATATTAAACTATAGTTATGGGAAAGGACTTAAAACTCTAACATATTTGATTACTTGATTTAGTCCATGGCAGTACAGGTTTTCTTCATCCTAAAAACATGACTAAAGTACTTCAGAACAGCTCCTATTTGCACACTATTCATTTAATGTGATATGCGGATTTTGTATTTCATAGCAAAAATAAGAATAGAAAAATGTAAAAACCAATCAAAACAGAGCTACACAATTTTACTGAAATGGTACCAATATCTATTCCAGCATTAAATATTTTTGCAATTCGGCCAAGTTTTGTCTGAAGAAACAGAATTAATCATCACTGCCGGCCTGCTTTTCCATTTTCCGTTGTTTCCATTCTGAAATGCAAGACAACAATCGTTATTGGAAATACAATCAACAGATTAAGAAAACAAATCAGACAAATATTTTTAATAAATATTTTTTACTTCACTAGCCATCCTGTCTCTCCTGCCCCCAACGTACACAATCTTATCTCCTTTTAATATTTCTTTAAGCAGCAATCAGTACATAAAGGAAAGGTTTCTGCAAAGAAACATTCCAGCAACAACTGCAAAAAGCTATCCATTATCAACCTCACCAAAAGATAAAAGTCCATATTCATGTAACTACAGAGTACCTATTCCTAAAATCTGAGCTTTAGCAGTTTGTTTCAAAGTCTTCATTTCCACCCTTCTTACACTGATCATTGACTACTGTCATCTTATTTACTTAAGAGGAGGTTGGTTTGGTTTTTCAGTATTTTTTTGGCAGAACATGGACTACTATGAACTTCATTACAGCACAGCATAAGATTCAACCACTCTATTATTGACAATATTTTTATATTACCCATTCCTCTGGAAGCTAAAGCAAGCAACAGACTGGCACAAGAAATCTCAACTTAGCTACCATTTAACCCCCTGAAGTTTAAGAGTTTTGCTGCAAGGCCAATCACTAAGGCACAGGGAAGACCATTTATCAGCATTCAGCCTTACTCAGCACAGATGCAAACAACTGAAAAGCAAACACTACTGTATTTCTCCATCAATACTGAAAGGAATGTATTTATAAATTTTAATCCTCCAAAAAGTCAGTTGCCTTTTTAATGCTGTAACTGAAGTATTCCTCCATACTGCATATTGACCACTGCTAAGATATTTGTAGTGATGCTACTGATTAACTGATACAAACCCATTTTCTTCTTTCAGATGTTGATATAGCTCAGCTTTATTGTTGACAGAGTTCAAACGACCAATAAATTCTTGGTGTTTCCTAGAGTTGGCAGTATTAATCCTGTTGCTCCATAAAGACAGCAAGGACATTGGCCCTAAAATTGCAAGTAAAAAGAGTTTAAGTGATTTAATTTCTGAATTCTTAAACATTACGTCATTATAAAAGCTCAGAAGAAATTACAGACTATGGTAGTAGAACATATTAAAACCACTAATATTAACCAACCTTATAAGAGAGGCTAAATAAACACAAAATATGCAGAGTGATAACAGCTGAGTAGTTGCCTCATATGAGATTGACTTTGCTTCAAATGCAGAATCTAAACATCAGCTCAGCCATTGCGACAGTTGGTAATAGCTCACACCAAGGAAGAGAAGTCAGTGAGAACTGCCTGTTCTGACAACTATACTTCTTAGGCATGTTTGTATTTATTAGTCAGCAGGAGACAGTGATTTCTGATACCTGTCCTTAAATAGCATTTCTGACATACAGTAGCTCAAAGAGCACCAGCAGAAATTTGTCCAAGCCCCTGTCAACACAACAAATGCCTATCAGTAGGCCCACTCAACATCCTGGTAGCTCTTTTTACATAGACCTGTTGAGGTTAACATTATTTATCAAGAATTTCTCAATACTGAGTGTTTAATTAAAAATGATCCTCACTGACTTAGCTTTAACTCCAAGAAGATTCATCTCATTGCTTTAGAAAATACAGACTGATACAACAACTATCTTAAAAAGAAATAATCTGTTGCAATTCTGGTTTACCTTTTGCCTTTTCAACTGTGGGCATTTCATCCATTGTAATAAGAGGCTTTTTGTTGGGTGGCTCAGGAGAATCAGGGGAATCTTTGATAACTTCAGCTTCTGCTAGTTCCTCTTTTTCACGATCCAAAATACCTTTTAACCTTTTTGAGAGGGAAGGAAAACAGTGAAGCAACATATGCTAGAGCAGCACATATGATTCTTGACACCATTCATGTGAAAAACAATAGGGAACACTAGCCAAATAATCCTCTAGATAAAGCCTTAAGGGAAGGATCTTAGAATATAATTTCATTTAAGTTAGTTAGCAGTATTTATATGGTAGTTGTTGAGACAGCTGATTATTCTGAATTTTGAATAAAAGACTAAGTAACAATAAATATACAAAAATACAACACGATTTCCTATTATCTTTTCTACATGAATTCAGACCTATTCTATATCAAGTCCCTTCTCAGTCCCCATTTTTACTCCACATGTGAAAGTAAAAGCAATTGTAGGAATGGATTTGATCATACATAGAAAGGCATGAAAGGTCATCAGCATGGTGACAATAATGTAGGTGAAAAGGTCCTCCTACCCTAAATGATCATAGCATGCACAAAACACATGCAAACTAAGATTACTACCATGTGCGGTTTTTGATTTCTTTAGAATAGTTTGAAAGACAGAAAACAGAAGAGACTGACAGATGCTTACCACTTAGACAAGTTACAATAACAACATGAATTATAAACAGTAGGTATACAATCAATCCTGATGTTTAACTAAAGAGAAGAGCCAAACCGATCTGGATTGTTTATCTACCTGAACACTAAACTATCTACAGCTCAAGAGAAAATAACTGCCTATCTTGAGTTTTTAGTCATGCTTTATTATTTCTGTAAAGCAGTTTAACATCTAGTAGGTGGTGTGGTTACGATAAAATGCAACAGCAGCAACTCCTCAAGCTGCAAAGCCCTGCTAAGTGGTCAACAACTTGTCCAAGAGCCATACTGCTTGTAAAATGTTAATTTGAAAAGTCCGATAAGCAGGCACCATAATAAGATGCCCATTTCCTAAGCTTGGTAATGATGACTGATCCAAAAAACCTGGGCATCTGCACTCACCAGTACTAAGTCAAGGTTACAAGCATGAACACATCAAATTGAAACTTGCAACTGTTTCACCAAAATTCCTCTCCCTTTTGAAGCAGGGCAGGACAAAAATTATTATGCTACAGTTTTATCTCACTTTAGAAAATTTACCTTTCTGATTCTTGCCATGGCTTATCTGATTCATAGTCTTTGCCCAACTTCTCTGACTTGTCTTCTTTGTCTTCTCTCTTTCTACCTCGTTTCTTGCGCTCCTCTTCTTCTGGGGGTTTGCTTCTGCAAGCCATCAAACATTCTAAAACTCGCTGGTGTTTATCAGAGTTGTTTATGTGTGCTCGTACAAGGGTCTCCAATTCATTCCACATAATCCGGTACTGTTCATCTCTAAGCAAGGCCAGAAAAAATATTTTACATATAGGATTACCTAGATGATTAAACCACTGAATAAATTAAGGTTAAAAAAACCAGACCTTAAGAAACAAAAATAACCCCAAAACAAAGATTAACCCCAAAGAGATTCTCTGTCCTCTTGTACTGGAGGGCTGTCCACCTGGGATCACTCCATCCTTGAAACCCCATTACATGTAACACTTCCTAGTTAATATCCTGAGTTAAGTTAAAACTGAAACAGACCGTGTCCACTGAAATCAAATCCTTAACTTCCACAAGATCTCACTACCAAAAGGCACTTCTGAATCCTCTCAGGTGTTTGCTAACCATGCAATCTCAGGATATGCAGAGGGCCACACATGTACCAACATGCAAATTAATTACTATTTAATTCTTTGGATAAAAAAAATTAGAAAGAATTGTACCATGCTACTGTAAATAACTTCCAGTCATGTGGGCAGATCTTCCATAGCTGGATTTCTTTTCAGCCAGTTATTGGAAATACAATGCACACATCACAATGACTGAGATAATAGGATATTCTATGCTTGTTTTAAAGGACTAGCCCGTATTTTAAATAACTGTTTCAAAAGGATTTGACTATTCTAATATAACCCAATTTTAAAGCACTGTTCATTTATAATATGCTTAAGTTTTCCTTTATATTAATTTGAAATTATTCCACTTTCCCTGCCCTAGCTTGTATCAATCTCTTACTTTTCTTCATAACTATCTTTGCTTTCATATTTTTTTTTAAGATACTCACAATTCTTGGGTAATAAAATGACGTATCTTTTTTCCTAACATACAGCAATATCAGCACTGTGATAGCCCCCAAGTGACACAGGCAAAGCATTTGTTTTGCATATATACAGCATTGAGTTTACTACGTATTACCTTTGGCCAAATTTTAAAAATTTGGTATGAAAACAACGTAAACAGAATATTTCTGAGAAAAGTCCAGCATCAACAAAAAGAGATATGCATGTAACCTTTTAGGACCCTTTCCTCTGGTACCAACTGTTGAAATTGGCAGTGGATCATTTTTCCTCTCCATGTCTACCAAATTGTATATTGTTTTTTGACAATTCAGAACATCCTCATCAGTCATTGCTTCTTTTACAATCACACTGGCTAATGGCACTACCTGCAAGACACAACAAAAGTCAACAAGAAAATCTGTGTATGTTGCAGAAGAGAAAGAGGAAGAAGAAAGAAATCAAAGACAATGGAACGACACACAAACACACCCCCTCTTATTCTCAGTTTTGTAATAACTCTGAGCAGGTATAAGCAGATGCACATTTTCTTTACCCAGCAGCACTGTAGCTGTCAGGTTCAAATGTTCTGCCCTATTTAGATGGCATTCCAATAATCTATTGACATTAAATACAGAGTACTTCAGTGAAGATAAAGCTGAATATAAACTGATTTTGTGGCAAGTGATTTACTATAGAGTTAATATTTCATCAAGTGGCAAGGTGACATTTCATCTAGAACAGAATAAAAGGGTACAGACCCCAGGTTACTTACAGCTTGCATGTTGAAGATGGTAGTCTGAGAAATAATCATAGGCCAGTAACGAGTATGTTTCTCTAACTGATCTTTTGCACGTTCCAATGGAATTTCAAGACTTCCATCAATCTTATATCTGGGCTCTAGAAAAGGAGTTAATCGGTTTTCCCTCATAAATTCACCAAAATCCTAATGATAACCAAACAAGATACAATTAGGCATTTCTCTAACAAAGTAACTTTCACTGAAGGGGCAAAACAGAAGAGTCTTGCTTATCACTAACTGTGTATCATCCCCACTGCTAAACTTGACCCTAATAACCAGAGCGCTGTTTCTAGCTTTCAGATATACATTATTCGGGGTGAGCACAAAAATAGTTGTATAAAAATATGGGTTAAAAACTGATGCAAGGTTTTTTTTATGAGGCTGCCTTCTGGATCTGCAAGGTATTTCATGTATGGTAAGAGTTTTATTATGTTTTTCTGGAAGCCACTTCTGCTTGTTTACAACAGATACAAAGGATGTGTTAAAAAAAAGGAAAAAACCCAAAATTAATACCAGCTGATTGTCTGCTCCATATCCAGGGTTCAAAGCTGACATCTTTTCTATTTATTGTACAAACCATTCACATGCAATCTATCCTTCTGACAATAAGGAGGGCATAGTCCTATGTGTATCCAGCCCACAGAAAAAACTTGCCAAGAAAAATGTTATTCTAGAATCAGAACAAATTTTAAATACTCGTAGTGCATAAGGAGGCAAGTCCTTCCTTGCCACAGAAAGGATTCTATGAAGCCGGCATAACAATAAGCAGATGTACTACTTTGTACTAAATATGTATCTGTAGTACAAAGAAAAACAGTTTGACCATGCAATCCACTCCAGCTCTCCAGAAAATGTACCAGCATTTCCTTTAGACATCTATTGCACTACATCTCTGAGATAAGCAGCAACTTAAGAAAAAAGCTAAAAAAAAAAAGAAAAGCATCTTACTGTAATCCGGTAGTCAGTGACTCTTCCACCACACCCTTCACTAATTGATGGGGGATCTTCTAGAATTGATCTCGAGCTGCTTAATACATGCAGAAAAATTTCTCCTCCATGGCTGCTGAGCATGTGACTAATTACTTTAGAGCCAGACTTGCGTGGCTGTTCCAACAGAACAGAACGACCTGTTGGAAACGAGATCAGTTTCATTAGTTACTGTGTGCTGCAATTTTAAATTAAAAACTACATATACACAACACAGGTTTGTACCTAGCCAGTAAGACTCTGAATCCATTAAAATTGTGTTTTCACCTAGCTGAACAAGAAACAGCTATCTCCTTTGAGTATTTACACTGTGTCTTTACACAGACCAGTGTCATAGGCTCTTGAATTTTACACAGAAAGATCAAAAAGCCTCTCTCCTGGATCAACCAACCACTTTCTCTGTAAGACATTATTCTTAGGAAAAATACATATTTGTAAAATGGTATATTGTGTAAGGGCAGCTTGCTGTTTTTAATTATTACAGATTACGTTGTATACTAAAATTAGTTCGTGCAACTGTAGAAACTCCCTCATTAAAAGCAACTTCTATAAAAATAACAAAACAACATACTGGAGTATATAGGTATGAATTGATGTTATTTGTTATTGCTTAAAATGGATACCGGTTTTCAGACAGAAAAATAAACCTGCCTTTGTCTTATTTCCAGTAAAATACACTAAGCATAAAAGGATGCATTCTCCAAATTGTTTGTTACAAGGAAGCAAAAATAGAAGATCAGAAGAGACTAGTTATCTGAAATATGCTATTAATTTTGGTTCTAACCATTTTTACTAATCAAAGTACTTTTCCAGTACAGAATCTTTAGAGAAAAACACAAAAATATAGCGTTTAATAAAACAGCTGCACATTTAGACACTGAAATGACTCAACTGAAGAAAACCCCATTAAAAGGATGTTTGTAATGCAATTTTGTTTGCATACTGTAAAAAAAACACATGTAATTAACATTGACTACATATTACTTGTTTGGAAGAAACAGCTTTGGGTTACCTTTTTAACATGTATTTAAAAGGCAACCTCTTACAGCAAGATTATTCACAGCAATGGGCAAGATCTTACAGATAAGCAAAAGATAACTAAATCTAACCTACTGTTTGACTGATTCCAGTACACATAGGTATTTCTGCTTCAATTGACCAACATACTTAGTTGCTCATAACAGTTAAAAGAGCTTTCTGAGGCTGCCCAGCATCTGCTAAAAATCAGGCATAGACAAAAGTTGCTAACATTTTGCAATAGTCAGGGTAAGCATTGTGATCAAGTGCACTATCACCTACTGAAATCAGTGTTTCCTACTAAATAGCGTAAAGTGAAAAGTATTCTATGTTTGGATTCAGAAAAGAACTACCGGAATTCAATACTTGCTCCTTCTTTACATCTTTCCTCCCATCTTCAAGTTTCAAAACACATTCCATTTGCCTTTGAGTATATTTAACAACTTTCTTCTTTTATTTATTCAACATGTTAAAATAAACGTGACATTTTTATAGTATATAAACATTTATTGCTATACAAGCCAAAATGTGGTAAGTGCTGTATTCACAATATTAACAATTAAAATGTTAAATAATTAGCCAAGGATACAAATTTACCATTAAGGAGAAAGTTAGTAAGGCATGAAGAAGGTCTGCTATTTACATCTACTGGTGAGATTCTGTATGCTCCGGTGCAGTAGTGTAATTCTGAAAAATAGATGAGTAGAAAAGTTGAGTGTACTACCACATACAGAAAAAACATCTCACAAAATAAAAGAAAGGAAGAGGAGGCGGCTATGCCACAATCAGCAGAACTAAAAAGTCTAGCTGTCTCCTGATCTAAAAGTCTGCTCCTTTCACCACCTCCTCACAATCATTCCATTACCCTCAACTCCGAGAGCCTAATACATTCCCAAGCCCTATTTCCAGCAGGACCTCCAGTTCTTCATCTCCTGAATTACTTCATTGTAGAGTCAGCATCCTCTTCTTTCTCTTATCTATATTTTTGACCTGCTGGCTCAAAGAGTCAACATATCTTGCTGATAAATCTACAGGGTGCATGAGCTAAATGGCTGGGTGGTTCCTGTGTTACCCCAATTCTTCCCCATCTTTCTCTCCCTTACTCAGATTTGAAGATTAATATAGAGCAACTAGTCTAACTGATAGTATCATTGCATAAATTTCCTTACAAAGCTTTTCACCTAGCACTCTAAAGATTACACTAAAGGTAGTACTTTGATCCCACCCCCAAAACAAAAATTAAAACAAAAAAAGATTCAATGTCTCAAATCTGCTATGTTAAAAAACCACCGCTGTGGATCTGACAAGATATACTTGGCCCTGTGGGAGGGGCAAATCATTACTGAACACTGTAGAGGAGATTGAAAAAAGCCACCAAGAAAAGCATTACTACCCCTCTCACCTCTTAGGCAAACCACTCATTAGCCAAGATCAAGAGAGCATCGTATGACCATTAGTAGAACACCGTACAGTCAGCAGCAAGGTTTATAGGCCAAAAGGTAAAACCAGCATTAACAAGAAGCAAATTACCTCCTTGTTCAGTTTCTTACCAGTGTACAGAAAGAACAGTGTTCAACACAAATTAGAATATCAGTTTTGTAAGATACCATGTTACCTACCCACACTATTTGTTCGAGGAGTACACCATTTTAATGTTACAGTTTCTTTAAATGTGCCTTCTCTGCTATTGCCACCTATATGATTATCACCTGCAATATAAAGTCAGAAAAAGTGTGTGATCAACCATATTTTCTTTATTACAGCAAAAAACCTCTAAATTTTTAAGGTACAAAATATTTATAACATGAGCATATACAAAATACAATCTAATTTTAAGAAGTTAGGTATCTAACTTAAGCCAAAAAAAGTTATTAGCAGTGGCAGCTGAAAAAAATAACCTTTTAAAATCAGCAGCCATTGCATATATTTTAAAGACCAATTCAGCAAACAAAATACTGCAGCTCCAGAGTATGTTCCATAGGTTTGATTCAAGATTTAGAAAATTATATATATGTTTTATCTATAGCAGGCAAATCTCTTCTTCTAAAATGCCTAGGACTTTAAGGAACTATCTTTTTAGTTTTCCACACAGAAATCAGAACCCTTAACGAATGTTAGAGCTGACAATTTCTTGTACATATTATGTCCTAAAGTCAAAACTGAAACTGATCTAAGGGCACATTTGACAAGTTGGACTTTTTGGGGAAAGAAGTATTTGGTCTCATCATCCAGTGTCTTTGCTATGTCAGATTCAATCTGAACATCTCTGAACACATTTCACTGGCTGTAGATGTTTTATCATTAAAATACTTCCTTAAATCATCTCACTGGTAACTGGTCTGGCAAAAACCACCTGAAGGCCTTAAAGCAGACATTATCAATACTCCTTAATACACTAAACTATGCTTCTACTAGTGAGTTTTGTGATTCTTCATGATCTTTGACTTGTTATCTCAGGAAAGAATTGACTGAGTTTTGCATGAAGTTTCATAATTACAGTAGCATAGTCACTTAATATGCTCAAACCCACAATAATTGGGAGGAATGAGACACATACATCAACATGCAACATTGTATATAGTATGTTAGGGTTTAGTCTAATCTTTCACATACCAAGTTTTCTTTTATTTCATAACAAAGACATTTACTCATAAAAGGTTTGATCTGCTTATTAATCATGCAGGCAACTTGCAAAAGTTTGGTGGGTTTTTTTCAGTTAAAATAACCAGAATCATTTTGGAAAGCCTCTCTCGGAATATCTAAAGGCAAAACTTATTTAATATAAAAATCCTCTAGCAACATTTCACAGAAATAAGATCAATGTAACTGAATTCCTACTTTCCTAGCACCAGAGCCATTACAGCTGAAAGATTTATGTAAAAACAAATAAAAGAAATTGAAATTTACAGGAACTATGAAGAGACTTTTTCCTCTCAAAGTTCCGATGGAAAAAATCTGAAGAGGAATTGCAGTCCAAGTTTGCTTTTAGCTTTTACTAGCAGACTTATTCCTTGAGCCAATAGGTATTACAAAACTATTTCTGAGCCCTCACAATAAAGTGTTATGCTTTCAACATGGTAACACAAGTTCAGGTGAGTCAGAGTTCATTACTGTAACATTCTATTCTTTTTCCACAATCTTTAATCATACACTCCACTAAAATATGCAGCACAGTACTTTTAGATGATAACAAGAAGTTACCTCCCTTTCCTCAAAGTAATGGTAACCCCCTTAAGAGAAAAAAAAACCCCACAAACTCCCTAAAATGGCTACCTTACAGACCATACAATTTCAAACTTCAGAAAAGAAATACCCACTCTTTGTTAAATAGCTCTGACATAACTAACTCGTTTGTTAAATTCTTTGCTTCTTAGAAGTCAAACCATGATCAACTTTCTAATATGCTTTAAAACTATATAAGATAGTTTTGGATAGTAAAACAAGTATCTACAGCCTGTATCTAAATAGATGTATTCTACAGACACAGTAAATCAGACTAAGCTTTTAATGGTATTGAATCATATAACAGAAATTACAGTCAATGCAGTAAGAGAAAACAAAGCATATACAAGCCTTTAAAAGCTTCAGATGAGACTTCAGCACTGAAAAGGCATACAGTGTATGTATTCCATAACACACTGGCACAGGCTGAAGGTGTTTCCACTGCTTGGCTTTGCTTTTAATTCTACCAATACAGAATTTTTAGCCTGACTTATTAATAAAATTTTACATCAAGTACTGTTTCCTGAACAAAACAGTTTTGCACAAGGCTTACTGTTGTGTTTTTCTAACCTCAGTTATTAAAAATTCACCTCAGAGGAATACTAGGTAATAATTCCAAATTTACAAAAAGGATACTAGGTATTTAAAATACAACAAGAAAGCTCAAAAGCCAAGTAACAGTTGTCATTTCCAAAGCAGATACTGTTATAAACAGGCCTATGGGATCTAAGTGATGTCAACTATTATTACTTGACAGATTAAAAGTTCAATTGTGCAAGGAATAATTTTCCACAAATACCCACAAGAGGCACTTTCTTTTTTAAAATCACTGCACACCTGGTCTCTCATCTACTTTTTATATCTCAGTAGGAAGTTGACATGTCCCTCAAATCTCACACAAATATCCTGAATATATGTGAAACCTTGTCTGTTGAATTTGACCTGTTTTTTCATAGTTATATCCTTATTACTATATTAAAATATGCCAGTAATGAGTAAAACTCCAATGCCAACATTACAAATCAAATTCTAAGGTTGTAAGGAATAACTGAAAATATGCTAATCATGCCTGAAATTTACATCAATTTGAAGCTTGCAATCTTTCTTTGTGAATACTTCTAGCAGGCTGATCAAAAGCCACTTTTAGAGGACTATTTCTACTTACCACTCTTTAAAAAGTCAACGTGTGCCTCTTTGTGATGAAGAAGCTCCACATCATAGTTGGCTGATGTGTTAGCATGTTGTTCTTCCTTTAAAAGAGAAAGGTAGAAAGAATAAATATAATTCTTTTAGCTAGAGGTCACTGTTTTCATAAATGAATGATTCTACATTTACCTTTCACTCCAGAAGAAAACAAAAAGTCTCCAAAGTGCATCAGACAACAATGGGATTGCAATGTTGAGGAAACTGTTTGCTCTCTGACCTGTTTAAAGATGCAGCCATCTGCTTTTCCTCTTTTTTCCTTTTTTGAAACCCTATGGTTTCCCCTTTATACAAATGTCATGACAGGGTACATAGTGTAAAATATAGGTAAAAAATAGGCTTAACTACTTTTAAGTTAGTGAAGTTAAGGAATCTTACAACATATCGAATACCACCAGCAGTTACAACTTACTGAGCAGCAACAACTGGTCACTGCAGAATAGATTGGCAATTACTTTTCACAACTAAAAACCTCAAGAATCCAAACCAAAACCCACATTTTGAACTTATTATCATTTCCTGGCACTTAATATATATAGAAGTGAACTTGCAGCTGCAAGTTTATAATTAAAAAAAATGGATGTTTTTAAAGAGAACACTGCATCTTTAAACAGCTGCAGAGGACTAGCAAAAACAGAACAGTAACCTTGGTAATTTATTCCAAGTTAAAAAAAAAAAAAAGAAAAAGAAAAAACCACAGAGAACCCAACATAGTCTATTACTATAAAGACAAAGGCAGAAGGGAGAGGCATACCAGCAGCACACAGGTCAGAAAATTACAGACAAGGTATTTGCAAACTTAAGTCACATTTATGCCATGACCCATGTCAAAGTTTCATTAAAGCTGTGAAAATAATTTTTAATTTCATGTTTTAACTTACAAAATCCATACAATACTGTTAGTTTTCAATGATGCAAGTAATGATTGACAGTATTAGAACTTGATGAATTTTTTAAATCAGGAAAGTTTATCTGTCCCTGCCCTTTTTGTTTGTTTGAATACTGACACTTCCATTTCAATTGTCTCTTGCTGCCTGATCAGAAAAATCATTGTAAACTTAATACTTGAAATTCTTTGTTGCACTGATTTCCCTCCCAGTAGCAATGAAAAAAAAATAGGGACAACCAACTTTGAGCAGAAGATGCTTAATTTAGTATCTTTCTTAACTAGACATAGACCCTATCCCCCTGTTTCTTTTTTATGGATCTTCGAACTGGAAAACCTACTGGAAGATCTTTAGTCAAAAATCAGCTATTAGTTACAAACACCTTTATGTTGGGTGGGCATGATAATGAAACAGAGGAAAAAGAGACTCACTATGCCACTATAATGCACAAGGGTCAAGAATATCTAAACACAACTAGAAAAAGACAAAAGAATCACAGACAAAGTAATCTGAGGTAAATAAGATTGTATTTATATAAAATAATGCAAACAGAACTGAAATAACACTTGTATTGCTACATCAAAAATTGAGATTCAGCAATACAACATTTTGTTCTGTGATCCTTCTTTACTTTTTTTCCCCTTCTTTATTTTACTAACCTGGTCACAGACATTGAATGTGGGCTAATAAAAAAAACAAAACAGAAAATATGATATGGAGAGAAAAACAATGTAAAAATTCAATTAAAATAAACATTAAAAGTTTTCAAACAAATTTAGAAGTGATGCAGCTAGTTAATACAAAGCTATAGACACAATTTTACCTTCATCGGAATGTTAGTTATTGTGGTTGAAGCCAGATCAAAGTGCTGTTGTACTAAAACATTCAGTTTTGTAGCCAGATGCCGTCCCGCACGGACACTGTGCACTTCACTGGTTAAAACTGGTGAAAGCTAAAATAAATTGACAGAGTATATAGTATCAATGGATTAGGCTCTAGTATCATGTAACAGTATTATTCATTTGAAACTCTAAACTAAATACATTTATACTGTTAAATTCAACTAGAGGGAAAAACTGCTGCCCAAAAACCCCACACCATGGGAAACTAAGGAGGAAGAAGCAAAGATTATTTCTCATTCAGAATTTTTCAGGTGTATTGGGTTTGCATGGCAAGGTTTTGGTAGCAGGGGGGCTACAGGGGTGGCTTCTGTGAGAAGCTGCTAGAATCTTCCCTTATGTCCGACAGAGCCGATACCAGCTGGCTCCAAGAGGGACCCACTGCTGGCCAAGGCTGAGCCCATCAGCAACAGTGGTAGTGCCTCTGGGATAACAGATTTAAGAAGCAAAAAAAAAAAAAGGTGCTATGGCACAGAAACGGCAGCCGGAGAGAGGAGTGAGAATATGCGAGAGAAACAACCCTGCAGACCCCCAGGTCAGTGTGGAAGGAGGGGGAGGAGGTGCTCCAGGCACCAGAGCAGAGATTCCCCTGCAGCCCGTGATGAAGACCATGGTCAGGCAGGCTGTCCCCCTGCGGCCCATGGAGGTCCACGGTGGAGCAGATCTCCATCTGCAGCCCAGGGAGGACCCCACGCCAGAGCTGGTGGGTGCCCAAAGGAGCCTGTGACCCCGTGGGAAGCCCATGCTGGAGCAGGCTCCTGGCAGGACCCTGCAGACCCATAGAGAGAGGAGCTCCACGCTGGAGCAGGTTTTCTGGCAGGACTTGTGACCCTGCAACGGACCCACGCTGGAGCAGTCTGTGCCTGAAGGACTGCAGCCTGTGGAAAGGGCCCACACTGGAGCACTTCGTGAAGAACTGCAGCCCGTGGGAAGGACCCACGCTGGAGAAGTTCATGGAGGACTGTCTCCTGTGGGAGGGTCCCCATGCTGGAGCAGGGGAAGAGTGTGTGGAGCCCTGCCCCTGAGGAGGAAGGAGCAGCAGAGACAGTATGATGAACTGACCGTAACCCCCATTCCCCATCCCCCTGCACTGGTGGAAAGAGGAGATAGAGAAAAATAGGGAGTGAAATTGAGCCTGGGAAGAAGGTAGGTGTGGAGGGAAGGTGGTTTAAGATTTGGTTTTATTTCTTATTACCCTACTCTCGTTGACTGGCAATAAATTAAGTTAATTTTCCCTAAGTCGAGTCTGTTTTGCCCATGACGGTAATTGGTTGAGTGATCTCTCCCTGTCCTTATCTCAACCCATGAGCCTTTTGTTATATTTTTCTCTCCCCTGTCCAGGTGAAGAGGGGGAGTGATAGAGCAGCTGCACAGTGTTTAGTTGCTGGCTGGGGTTAAACCACAATGTCAGGTTACACCAGTTGTTATAGTTGCAGTTGCTACAAATTGTCAAAAAATGACAAGTGTGCTGAAAAACTTGAGTCGTTAATTGTTAATAAGAAGAATTAGTACCACAACATGGGGAAGAAATCCTCTTAATAGCAGCTTGGGGCCTAGTTTTTCACTCTTTTACCTGCTGAGTAACAGGAACAAAGTAATTTTTATATACCTACCTCTAAGTTCATCATATACACACAAGGGAAACAAACACAAGCGATAAGATACATTTGATTTTTCCCTAGCCAACAAGGACTTTGGGTGTAGGCTTTTTGGAGGAAAAAAAAACCAACAAAAAAACCCAGTGAAAGATGACTGTCTTAGAGGAACATAGTAGTCAATTTATTCTCTTCTGTTCACATTTTATTTTTTTACCACAACTACAAAAGAGTTTTGTAGAAAAGAATCTCAGGAAGGTAGCTGTTATAGTCCTTTTTATTTATGAAATAATGTGCAGGGCTAGATGCCTTTCATGTTAAGAGTAAGACTTTTTTTCTTGTGTCTTATCTCTTAGAGACAGCACATTAAAATACTGAGCAGAGCAGACTGATGAAGAGCAGAATTTATTACAAAATATTTCATATGTACTTGGTTTCAAACAACCACCACTAAGCATACAAGTCCACAAAGCACACATGCTTTTGTTACTGAACAACTGAGATGTTAATATATAGAATAATTTCTAATATGCATCCTTTCACCTTTTTGTAAAATAATCTTTAAAAGTACCTGTAGGTCACTTCAATTATTTGACAAACTTCAAGCATATTCTACATTCCCACAATATATTATCCTTTCACTTGGAAGCAGATATGCTTTCCAATGCTTTTCATTAAAAGGCATTCTGTTTGCTAACACTGGAACAACAGAATTTATACACAAAAGCTCATTTTGGTTTCATGAGAAAAGCATTCGACCAAAAGGCTAAAAATGCTAATATGTTAGTCTGGGTAACATGGAACACACAGTGCCGAACAACATCCACATCGTTCAGTAACAGATATTAAGGAAAATGGGGCTTGTGCTAGCTAGCAGCTTATGCTTGAATAGCAGGAAAGTTACTCAGCTAACCTATTCAACACACCAAGTAGTTGATGGTTTTCCACTAGGTTCCTAAATGTGCATTTCCTTCTCAAAAAAGCCATCAAACCCAAGGCTATCATTCTATGGCATTAACAGGCTTACTTCACAAAAAAATGAATCACGAATTATTAATGCAAGAAATATAAGTAAGGAAATGAAATAAGGGGATACCATATATGCACAAAGACTACAAAACAAGAAAACAAAGCATATGCTTTAGACAGCAATATGCAGGCTGTCAACTTTTCAAAGAATTATCACCTGTACTTTTTCCTACACCTTACCAGAGACCAGAGGCTCAAAACATTATTGCCAAATATTTAACTTGCACTGCCTATTTTGAGTCTGACATGGCTCCTAGTCCTTGGATAAATGTTCTCATTTTAAGCTCCTTACCTCTTTTTTAGGACGATCTGAAACAAGGCTGTCTTCACCGACCGGGTAAGTGTGGATTAAGACCAATTCACATTTCTGAATCTGCATTAGACTTAAAAATAAAAACATTCTATTTAGCCTACAGTGTGGCAGACTATCTCCTAGAAATTAGATCAGCTCTCCCAAGATTCACCTGATTTCCAGAACACAGAATCATAAAGATGTATTACAACATACTGTTTCTGAAAGCTTTCTGTAGAAACTAGGTTACATTAATTACTTTCAAAAGCACATACTTCAAAATAAGTATCAGAATAAAAAAAAAGTATAACATTTCTAGCTCTTCAGATGCTATAGCACTGCGTTTCATTTTGGACATATCAATGGAATAGATCCTTAACTGATGTAATCTGTTCAGTTTCATTCAACTGAAAATTGACACTACAGAGGATTTGTGTCTCTAAGCATGTGCGCGGGTATTAACAAGGGGATGCTAGTGAACATGAAAACAACTACCCAAATAGCATGCTCATCTCCTAATGCAGCTGGAAATTCGTAGAGATCAACACATTGTTCCACATGTCTACCTACAGGAATGAGACGACTTTTCTGTCTTTACAGTGGACTTAGAACCTGATTCCCTTGGGCAGTATCCTGTATATACACATAAAACTGCAATTGCAGCAGGTAGATATAGGAGACTCCTCTTCTGCTATTTAAGTGCCTAAGGAGCAACCAAGAACAGTATCTCAACCTACTATACACTTTACAAGGCAATACACAGTCCCGGGCCAAACAGTTCGGTGTTTAATTACACAAAACATATGGTGAAAAGATGACTTCTCAGAGGAGGTGCAACCTCTATTTCAAGAGATTCCTTTATCTCAAGGGAAGTGTCAGGCAACACAATAATTTAGAAATTAAATCTAGTTTCAAAGAAGTTAGCTATTTTAGTCGAAGAAAGCTGAATGTAAAATTAATGCAGCGTTATCACAAAAAATGTATCAGATGAATTACTGCTTACAAATATCAGTATATAAGCCACAGTTACATGTCTCATTTTGGAGCAAGATGCAGAAGGTAACAACCTGAAGAAACACTGTCCTATGAAGATAAAGGATGATACTGAAAAGCTAATGATTATATACCAGCTCCAAGTCAACAATATCATGATTTAGTACTTTTGTCCTGGTTTCAGCTGCGATAGAGTTAATTATCTTCCTAGTAGCTGGTACAGTGCTATGTTTTGGGTTCAGTATGAGAAGAATGTTGATAACACACTGATGTTTTCAGTTGTTGCTAAGTAATGTTTAGTCTAAAGTCAAGGATTTTTCAGCTTCACATGCCCAACCAGCAAGAAGGCTGGAGGGGCACAAGAAGTTGGGAGGGGACACAGCCAGGACAGCTGACCCAAACTGGCCAGAGTGTATTCCATACCATGTGACATCATGCCCAGTATATGAACTGCAGGGAGTGGGGCTGGGAGAATCACTGCTCAGGGACTAACTGGGCATCAGTCAGCAGGTGGTAAGCAATTGCATTGTGCATCATTTGTATATTCCAATCCTTTTATTATTGCTATTGTCATTTTATTAGTGTTATCATTATTAGTTTCTTTTCTGTTCTATTAAGCTGTTCTTATCTCAACCCACAAGTTTTACTTTTTTTTCCCCCAATTCCCTCCCCCATCCCACTGGGGGGGTGGTGGTGGGGAGTGAGTGAGCAGCTGTGTGGTGTTTAACTGCTGGGTCAGGCTAACCACAGCAACCTTCTATTTCACACAGGCACCCATTCTAACAGTTCATTAGAATAAGTTTTAAGTCACAAAAATACATCCATATTTCATAGAGGATATAACAGGCACACACAGAGTAAGAGAAACCACATTTGTAAAAAGTATACTCACTGATCTGAATTAGCTGCAAGCTTGTTATGCTCATGAATGGTTTCCTGAACACAATCCTCAAGCATCCGAACATGACTGTCACTAGAAAGAAATTTTATATTTTTTTTTTATGCAGGATATCCAATCCTCCTGTTCAAAGCAACATGCCACTAAATGCTCTCCTATTTCAAGTGGGAAATTTTTGGGTTGTAACTGTAACAGGCCTCCATATATGAAATATTTATCAAGGCAAGAAATGGTCTAACAAAAAACTAGCTACTTAGGGCACTAATTACTGACAATCAATGAAAGACTTCTAAAAATGTATAAAATAACTTTTTTTAAGTGGTAGAAGCCCATTATCATACTTGCCTTTTTGCATTAGTAATACAGATTATTCTCCCTCTGTTTCCAACTCGTTCTGCATTCTCCATGAGCATGGTTCGAGCCTCATGCTGGTATTCTGTTATTTTGCAGAGTGCTTCAACTGCTGCAACCAGACCATGAAGTATGCTGCAGCACTCTGGATCTGCCCGAGGATTAGGTGGCCCAACAGCTGCTAATGCTGCCATCAACTAGTTAGAAAGAAAGAAATTATTATTGAAAGTTACTTTCCAGCCATTTGTTAAAATGATGAGTTAAGAGAAAAGTCGTCTTTGTAACTTATTTTGCATGCAAATTCATATTGTTGGGAGAAAAGTCAAACAACCAATTAAAGACCATTATATGTTGCCAGGCTTCTGGAGAACATTTGGCCCTAAATTATCCTTTGCAATTCATTTATTAATGGTTACTAAGCCTTGAGAATATAATATTCTCATTTATTACAGAAAAATACCTGGCTATAATAACAAGTTATATCCAATACCTGCAAGAAATCCTACCATTACCAGTTGTTATCTGCTTTTATTTTCTGAGAATTTGGAAATTCAGTTCTTCCCCAAAGTAAATTTTTCAGAGGAAACAAAACAAGAGCAAAGAGAAGATTTACTTTTTTTTTAAACACAGTTTATTTGCCTTTCATACAAATGTAAAATAAAAAGCCAAATTTAAAATTTAAGTATCACCAAGTTACAGAAAACATACATAGATAATTTCTTCATAACATTTATTTTAATATATAACTCTATACTCAAAGCTACTAGATTCTTTTCAAATTATCTAAAGCTGCCTATAGAATAGTCCAGCTTCACTGGCTACTTCTTAAAATTCTGTTAGGCAATAATTTCAGACCAGATCCACCAACATTTTAATTAAGTGAAGTTATTTCACATTGAACTTACTAAGAAGCTGCTATTTATTCCACAATTAAACTAGACTTACAAAACAAAAGAACAGTTACAAAGCATACCTCCTGCAAGTTCTGATCTTCTTGAGTCCAAGAATTCAAGACATGAGCCCCAGAATCACTCACAATGAAATTCACCTAAAAGGATCAAAAAAGCACATGTAAGATAACAGCCATTATGGCTACTTCCCCAAATCCAAACAAACATGAATTACACCTCTTTCTTCTGATACTCTGGAGATATGTGCAATGACAAGCCAAACCAAAAATATGACAAAAAACCCACAAAAAGCATCCACTCCTGCTACATTCAGTTACCCCTTTAGTAACATTATGATTAACAACTTCTTACTCTATTTATATTTTTAAGCCACTACATCAATCTACACCAAATTAGCACTGCAGGATATTATGAAGTATTTTAATTATCAAGTAATATTTTCAGTAGAATAGCTACAAAATAAATTCTAATACTGCAATATTGCAAATCATTCTCCCAAGACTGTCAGAGTAGGTCACAGGGATAAATATCTAGTAAGATTTAATACACATCACATAGCAAAATATGCTCTAAAGATGACAAAAATGTCAAGAGGAAGCACACCTTCCATCTCAATTTCAGTTTCTCGTACTACACAAACTCCAGTTCAGCCGTCTGATTCAAATCCATTAAGAACACACTTGATATAATCCCATGATGGGACTTGACTGTATATTAAATGCTCCAGAGTTTAAACATTCATTGTCTGAGAACCAGGACACTCAATCCACCACAGTCGTGCAGCTGACATGCATCAAATCACTGAACTACCAGAGGTATTTTTGTTAGTGCCGGGCCTCTACCTCAGCTGCTCTCTGACACAGCCAGTATTCCACCATCACTACTTTGTATCAATATCACTATCACAAGGTTATTTTAACTTTTTTTTTAAGTGTAACTAACCTTTAGGACATTGCACAGTGGTTTCCTCAATAATCAAAAAAAATCTTAAAAAACAGCCATTAGTTACCTTAATTTATGATACAGTGTTACAGAACCCACCAGGCATTTATTTTTCTAAACAAGGAGCTATGTGCCAGGAAGTTCTCCCACTTTTTCAAACTGGTAGCTTCAGGGCAATCCTACCTCTTCCTAAAGCCCAGAATTCCTTCAAAGTTGACATCAAGAACCTTATGAAGTGCTACCAAGTGCATTTAGAAACAAGATTCAATTTGAAGCAATACCTCATTCAAGCTTTTGCAAACTTACAGCTCAGGAGAACACAATAATAAATCTGTAAGTTACCTTAAAGCACCTATCCTGTTTTGCACAGAGTTAGGAAGTGACATTAAGACAATGAAAGGTCCCCAAAATAAATATGTAACGGGATTCAAATACTACTCAAACCAATTTAAATAGCTATGAAGTATATCAACAGCACAAAGAAATTTTTATATAATAAATTATATTTGACCTTTTAACCTAACCAACAGATAATTATATCACAGCACTTCATTAAAATGGGAAAATATCCCTTATACTATCAAGTATCATAAGCAGTATGGCTAAAAACTTACCAGTTTCTTGAAAGGGAAAATATCATACATTATTCTACAGTACTCCATGGATGATTCCACTGAACAGGTCCATAGCGATTTTGATATGGGTGCTAGAGGTATAATTCCTTGGGTCCGATTCTTTACTAACATATCAAATTCAACATGTTGTCTGCAGGATTCTGCCATATATGGGCAGTGATCCACAACGAAAACAGTTTTATGAGACTCAGAAAATATTTTCATTTTCTTCCTGAAAAAAACAGATATAAAAGTCAGAAATTGTACAAGGCAAAAAACTGCATCACAAAATTACTGTGCAATTTACATAGTATAACATTATCTTACTAGAATATGCAAGTTTTAAAATAACCTCCTACAGTATTCAGATTACATTTTGCATACTTTGGCTCCTACAAAACTGCTAAGCTTTTAAAAAAACTACAAAAAATTCCCATTTTAAGAATCTATTTATATGGAAAGAAATACCCTCTAGAACTCTTACTAGTTCATGTATTTAGTATGCTAGATTTAAAAACCAGAAGAAATCATTTTTTCTCAGGAGAAAAAGATGTAGAAAATGTGAAAGTATACTGTTGAAAAGGCAACAAAGATGCACAGTATTACCCTTCCCACTTTTCTAATTAAAAGAAACTTTTAAGAAAAATAAGTACAGAAACTGCTTCCTATTCAAAGCTTATTTCATAAAATAAGCAACATGGAAAAAAAATTATGATTAGGCTATACAGACCTTGAAGTAGCAAAAATATCAGACAGGTAAGTGCATTTTCAGCCTTCACTTTGTTAGGTACATCTTTCTATTTTTCAAATGAATATTTGCATCTGTACTCTGATCTCTCACTGACAGACATACCAAGTCTGAAATTATAGTGTAAATGTTTCTTATCCAGCAAGACTCATAGGAGCACCCCTTGTATTCTTCCCAACTACGAAGCCTGAGAATTCGGCAATGAAGCGAGTTGCATTTTCCCGTTTCACATCAATAGACTGGTTTTCCCTCTCCTCTAGCATGACTGAAAGAAATACTTTTGAAGCAACTATAACATCAAATCCTTGTGTTAGGGTGGACATCATAACTTGGAGACCCAAACTACATACGAAAATTAATCTCAGACTAGTGCTCCTCAGACTAAACACTCCTCAAACTTACTCAACTTCTAGATGTTTCCATAACGTCTCTAGTGTAAAAACGTATTTCGTCCACGCAAATACTGCTGAATTACACACCACACAAAGCCGAAAAATGTACACGAGCTCGTTTAAAAAACTAAAGTATTGAGATAACGAGGATTTACGCAAGTCAGCCTGCGGGCAGCGTCCCGCTCCGTTTCGCACCCGTCCTCTGCAACCCCCGCAGCTGCCGGGGCACGCCACAGCCCCCCCGGCCGGCAGAAGCCGGGGCCGGCCCAGCGCCGGGGGAGAGCCCGCACCCTGTCTTGAGCCTGGCAGAGAGCCTGCGGGGCCGGGGAAGCCGCGCCGGCTCCCGGAGGGACGCCCGGCCGCAGAGGACCGGCGGCGCCCGGAGGGAGGCGGCGAGGTCGGTCCCCGCCCGCAGGCCGGCCGGCGGAGGGAAGCGTTTCTTACCGGGGCCGGCTCCTCCTCTGATGCAGAAGTCCCGGGCCCGCTCCGCGCCGCGCCC